>NW_018405039.1:307853-351151 GCF_002113885.1 Mizuhopecten yessoensis
AACAACTCCAGGCCAAACAGACAGTAGAACTACAGTTGTGTGTGTCATGTAAACAACTCCAGGCCAAACAGACAGTAGAACTACAGTTGTGTGTGTCATGTTAACAACTCCAGGCCAAACAGACAGTAGAACAACAGTTGTGTGTGTCATGCAAACAACTCCAGGCCAAACAGACAGTAGAACTACAGTTGTGTGTGTCATGTAAACAACTCCAGGCCAAACAGACAGTAGAACTACAGTTGTGTATGTCATGTAAACAACTCCAGGCCAAACAGACAGTAGAATACACAAAGTGCCAAGTGAGCTAGCTTATGCCGTGGTGCGGCGTCCGGCCAGCGTCAATATTTTACTTTAAACAACTTCTCAATAACCGAAAGGCCTAGGGTGATGATATTTGGCCAGAAACAAACTGGGATAAAGGGCTACCAAATTTGTTCAAATAAATGACCTTCACCTATTTTCAAGGTCACAGGGGTCAAATATGTTTAAAACCTTTAAATAATAATATTTGGCCAGTAACATGCTGGGATAAAGGGTTACCAAGTTTGTTCAAATGAATGACCTTTGCTCATATTCAAGGTCACAGGGATCAAATATGTTTAAATCTTTAAATGACTTGTTCTGAATATTCAAAAGGTCTAGGGTAATGATATTTAGCCAGAAGTATGCCGGGACGGAAGACTAAAACTTTCAAGGTCACAGGCGTCATATGTTTAAATCATTTAATAGATTCAAATGGGTCGAACACAGATATTTTGCCTGTAGCTGTATATTAGTCCACTTTTAAGATTACAAGTATGAGATTAAGTGATTCAGGCCCATTGGGCCTCTTGTTCTAACTTGCCCTGAATATTTATTTGTTCATAATAAATACCCATTTATTATGATTAAAAATCATCTTTTTTAGTATTGTTGAAGTTATTATTTGCTGTGAAATATTTAACCTTAGTATTTCAACACATTATCATGTACAGTATACCTGAGGTATCTATATCTATTTACTGAAAGCAAAGTCACAAATCACAAACAGTAGTGTAAATAACTTTTTAAAGATGGCAAAGTCATATATCACATAGAATTCCATGCACCAATTACTTAAAGGGACATTGTTGATCCACTAGTATGCAAATTTGTTGGGTAATTCACAAATCATACAATTATAGGCAGCTAAATCACAAAACATGCAGCTTCAGACCGCTAAGTCACAAACCTGTGTAGTATACAGTGTATGGTGTACACAGCTGTTTACATTAGTCTATACATCCTCCACATTAAGTCTAGCACGGCGTTCACAACAAGAGGTCTGAGTGCCTGAACAGTTACCAGAGTTGTAAGTTTGTTGATGTTGTGACACGACATGGTAATATTCATGTATAAAAAAGCAAGGTACAATTACATTCCATGTCTTCATGTGATGACTGTAACACACAATGTAGGGAGCTTGGTGAATTGAATAGGGATTTAAGTGTGGACATTCTTTTAAGGCATCACATTGTAACGGCGTTTCACAACTAATTATCAATTTTAATAATAATTTAAGGGGGAAAATGAATTTGTTTTCAAATTACAGCAATTAATATGATGACAAAGAGTAGGACTGACAGAAGGATTGGACAGATGGAACACAGACATAATACCTCTAGTTTGAATAGCAGGGGAGAGGGTACATATTTAGTAAAATTATTATCCCCTCTTCCAGGACGGAATACATAACACAGAAACAACTTGATAAAGTCCTTCAGGATATTTTCATTGATGAAGAGTGTTTGATTCCAGAATGTTTGGGTATGGAGAAAATTGGTCAAATTTTCAGCTCATTCAACCCCTTTTGCCCCTATCCCTCAGGACCCTTGGGGTAGAAGCCATATAATCAACATGTTTGGCTAATTTCTGGACATGAAATCTCCCTCCTAAGTTTTTATTGAAATTGTTTCAGCAGTTTTTGAGAAGAAGATAAAATGTTTATGGACAATGATGGACAAAAGGCAATTAAAACAGGTCAAACAAAACTATATCTGAGGTGACCAAAACATGTCTAGTATACGAGCACAATATCCACATAAACAGGGATACCATTGGACAGATTTTTACTTCAATGGCATAAAGAAGTCCTTCTTCCTTGTCACTGATTGCTGCAGACAAAAGGCTGCCGTAGAAGAAAGAGTCTGCTCTACGTCTATTTGACAAGGCTTCATCTGCTACGAGGAAAGCATTAGGTAGGTCTCCAAATCTCCCAAACATCTTTATGATGGCATTATAGGTGATGATGTTCGGTATCACCTCGGTTCGCCGCATATAATTTCGAAGATAGTTTCCTTTCTTTTTGGCAATTTCCTGATCAGGACAATTTGAACAAGCGTTAAAGAGAGCTGTAAATGTCGCTTCATTTGGCTTCAGACCATATTCTCTCATCTGAAAAATAAGAATGTAGAATACATTTTCTTCTTCAAATTTATGGTAGAGAAAGCTTAGATAAGAGTATTCTAATTATAACTAATATTGCAAATACGTCTCCAGGGATGGGGCAAAACCCAAAGGTAAAACTAAAAGCATGACAGTGTTCCCCTCTCATGCCCAACAACCAAATATACCATGAAACTTATGTATCACATAACTTCGTGACCTTTATGTATCACTTAACTTTGTGATCCTTATTTCTCACTTAACTGTATGATCCTTATGTTACTAAAAGTTGTGATTCTTATGTATCACATAACTTTGTGACCTTTATGTATCACTTAACTTTGTGATCCTTATGTCTCACTTAACTGTATGATCCTTATGTTACTAAAAGTTGTGATCCTTATGTATCACATAACTTTGTGACCTTTATGTATCACTTAACTTTGTGATCCTTATTTCTCACTTAACTTTGTGATTCTTATGTCTCACTTAACTGTATGATCCTTATGTTACTGAAAGTTGTGATCCTTATGTCTCACTTAACTTTATGATCCTTATTATCCTTATGTCTCATTTAACTTTATGATCCTTATTATCCTGATGTCTCATTTAACTTTGTGATCATTGTGTCTCCAAAATCTTTGTGATCCTTATGTCTCACATAACTTTGTGGTTCATATGTCTCACTTTACTTCTGATCATTATGTCTCACTTAACTTTATAATCCTTATGTTACTTAACTTTGTGATCCTTATGTCTCACTTAACTTTATGATCATTGTCTCACCTAACTTTGTGATCCTCATGTCACTTAACTTTGTGATCCTTATGTCACTTAACTTTGTGATCCTTATGTCACTTTACTTTGTGATCTTTATGTCTCACCTAACTTTGTGATCCTCATGTCACTTAACTTTGTGATCCTTATGTCACTTAACTTTGTGATCCTTATGTCACTTAACTTGTGTTCCTTATGCCTTACTGACCTTTTTGAAGTGTGCAAATGCCAGGGATGCATTTCCGGTACGTCCAATGATACCTATGATGGCTGTATAAATATCTTCATTGGGCATGACCCGGTCTCTAACTAACATCCAGTCATCTAGGACAGCAATGGCCTCCAGCACCTTTCAATTATATAACGAAGTGATAAGTATTAAATATATTAACACATTATACAGTACGTATACAGGTATGTCTTAAATCTATATACAACACAACATATACAGATCTGTACGTTATTACTTACTTGCTTGTCATTTAAAAGTATATACATTTAAATAAATGTTAATGTATTGATGCTCTAAGTCTTCTCATTTACAATACTATCATGTCCTGACTCCTAATGTCGTTCATGCAGGCATGAAAAAGTATCAGATCAGTTCAGAAGCTGGAAAAGTCCACCCACAGACTCACCATTGGGAAGTACTAGATTGTATCCGACACATAACAGAAAGGTGTTACAGGGTGTCACAGTGCGATATGAATATCTTCAAAGATTTAAACAAACACAAAAATAATTTTCTTTAGCATACATATGTTTGTCAGATAGACAGACACACTCTGTTATATATTCTGCATGATATTGTGTTTGACAGTGACACTGGAATCATGTGTCAATGTGGCATATTCTCTACTGTCATCTTCAGGATGAAATTGGAATGGTCTAGTTAACATTATTGTGGGTTTCTAAACCTTGTGAAGCTTGTGAGGTGTTCAGGCCCAAAGTAGGAGATAGGGTCTCCCATCAAGGAGAGCTGTGCCAAGTAACTGACTTTCACCAGCCATACAAAAACTTTGCTCAACTTGCTCAAGGTGAAGGGTCATGCTTCTTTGTCCTTATCATGTCTTGTATCCTTACAATATATCATCCAGTTATAGAAAAATTGATAAAAATGTACAGCTAGTTGTGAAATAAAGACACAGGCATCACATGTACATGTTAAATGTTTGTTAACAGCCTTATTAAAGTTACTGGATTATCATCATCAATTTTCATAACATAGACATATACATGTACCATGTATACTATGGTGGAATAAATAACTCGGGGTTCCAAAATGTCCGCAAAAAATCCAAATCAGTCATCAATCAATATTCTGTTTGTATTCAGAAACATGTATAAAAATAACAAATACATATATGGTAAGAATTGTTCAAGGAATGACTTTTTTTCTTTTACCTTTATCTGGCTAATTAATCTATCAAATACCTTTCCTTCCTTTCCCATCTTCACAATCTTTTTGAAGTACCAGTCCTGGTTGTGTCGTCGATTTTCCACTAAGAGTGGGCGATGAGGCTTTTCCATCTCATAAGATTCACCAAGGCTGTAATGGAATAAATTTAAAGCTATGATCCATACTCAATTCCAAAATTTTACTAAATACAGTCAGGTTTCCTGTAATATCAGACATTTATTTATAGTATTTAGGTTTAAAAACTAAATATTCCTATGCTACATTTATAAGTTAGGCCCTAGAAGATGGTGGAGATGATGAACATAATGATAGGCAAACTGACCTACCAAGTTTACTGTATTACTATAAACATTTATTTTTAGCTAGTTATTGACGAAAGATCAATCTAATTAAAATTATATCTTCACATCGCTCCCGTTTACTGATATGTCGCGTTGAAGATCTAACAACATCCCGTAGAGGGTCACGTCAGAGGTCAACATGAATGCATTATCATATTTATAACAAGCCAATCAAAACGCAACATAACTCTTTTTTAAAACCAATCAGAAAGCAGGACCTGTAGCATTTAATGCAGACACCTCGTAGCCCAAAATCCACTTTTTCGTCTGGTCCAGTGATAGTTTGAATATTGCGAAGCCTGTCATTGGTTAATTTTAGTTTCAGGTTGTTAAACTTTTAAACGACAACATCACCAGAAGAGGAAGTCTCTCTTATTTCAAAGCAAAATCCACAAATTGTACAAACGTTGTCTTGTAGATAGACACGGCGTGGTGTCATGGGCGCCGCCATTTTCGATGCTCATTTGACACCTCTCGGTCTTTTATCATAGCAAGTGTGTTCCGAAATCATTACATCATCACTTACAGAAATGCGTAAGCTCTCATCTGATTGGTTAATGCAAAGGTCGCCTGAACATGACCCTCTACGGGATGTTGTTAGATCTTCAACGCGACATATCAGTAAACGGGAGCGATGTGAAGATATAATTTTAATTAGATTGACGAAAGATATTCCCTCAGGCTACCAGTAATTAATTCCCCTTCCCACTTGATATAAGTTTTCCCCAAGCAAACATGATCCAACTATTGGGTTCCCAGAGGAAAAGCATAAGTTACATGTATATAATGTATGGAATAGTACAAATCAGTGATGTATCTATAAGTATTGGTTTTTGTAAAGTAACAACCGGTACATGTATCCGGTGTTTTTATGTAACACAAAATATCTGCCATTCTTGATGAACTACTAGTACCAGGTGCCCGAATATAGCACAAAATGTTGGGTTTTCCTCAGAACAGTCAGTATCAGGTGTCATTAAGGGACAGTACATGCCAGGTAAGGGTCACTAAAGGATTATTACTGATTCCTAGGGAAACATACTAAGTGTCTTTTAGAATTGATGATGTAACAGTAGTGAAAAATGCAATGGCCAAACTAGAACTTTAATAATGGGAAATCCAAAATCTGAATGAACAGAGAAGCTGATCACCATCAAGAATACCAGTCTAGATCTGATAAAAGTATTCCATTTTTTTTCAAAGTCTTTGCCCGCAAAGAAAGTACTCTTTACAACCTAGGTTTTGTTATTCTGTAATGTTCGAACAGACTTCGGTAAAAGGATTGAAAATATGGAATCACTACCAACTATACCAGGATTCTAACCAGGGACATCTGAAATCTATACAATCCAGGCAATCGATCATCTCTAGCTCCTGGGTCTCCAAGATAACTTAACAGTGAGATTTTATCCTGTTGTGCAAGACTGTACTTTGTCACTTTTTTCTGAAAACTGTTGTCACAGCCGGTACCTACTTTTCATCCTGTAGCCATTTTGGAAGAGTCCCCTTAACATCTCTTGACAGGTTCCCAAAATTATCATCCTATTCATTAGTGTCTTGAATTTCAGGTGATTGTACAGCTTCTTTCTGTTCATTATAGTGTTGTCCAACATTGTATTTATCCTTTCTCATGGAGTGATTTCTATGGTGATCTCTCCTGGTATGATAGTCACTGCTGCCTTGAAGTTCATCATGTCTATATGGAAAATCGTTTTTTCTTTTGTTTGATTTTCTGTCATTACCAGATTCACCTTTCTGGTCAGCAACGTATGTGTTGCTCTTTCTAAAGAACGATATTTGTTCATCTTTATTCCTCTTGGACCTTTCCTTACCTCTCCAATATGACGTTGTGGTATGTATTTTCTGACACTGTGACTGAAACAGATTAACTAATCCGGTTATAGATCTAGGGGTTACATGAAGATTGTGGTAAAAAAGGTAGTGTTGAATAGAAAAGGATAAGGTAACACTTCTTATTGGGTGAGATCGCAGCACAAGCCTCTGCATCGTTTACAAGATAGTTTTTAGTTTTGTTGCATTACTCACACAGTCAGATCTGTTTCCTGACTTTGAACAGTTGAAAGCACGTGCAACTAGACCCAAGAGGAATTGTGGCAACTCAATCATACGACAGGTGTGTTGCATTGGTGTGAATGCATAACTATTCACTATCCTTTCTCGAACATAACATTGTAATCAAAGTTCGAGATGACACTTTACTACCTATTTAACTTTACTAGTGGCGCCTCACTAGTGAGTAAATGTGTTCTAGCGACTTGATACTTCACTTGTCACGTTTATCCCGCGGACGCTCTGCACGACCCTGATTTCAGAAGATACTAATTTTAGACCCGGTATCTCCAACCGGAATATTTAAGGTCGAATGAGTGTATTAATAAACAGAAATAGGAAGTACATCCCTAGTATCCAATGTAGGGAGACAGTATCACAATTTCCGCATATTCTAATGAGTCTAGAGTTGTGATGTATATTGTATGTTTGTTATTGACAGATCAGTGTGTTCTCTCAATATTAAAGTATTTTAAAGCAACCCAGGCATTAATTCAGTTTTTTTTTAAATTTGACTCAGGCATGGCCTGGAGAGAGCGAAGCTCGTACATTTGTTTCAATAGTATCACCACGGACTAATTCCGTGGTATCAAGGACTTAGCTCATTTAATCTAATTCCGTGATAGTATAGTATAATTTTTGAATCATAACATAACCCATTTTAATACATTCATAAAAAACTATCATACGGCACCCGAGAGCTTCGCTCTTATCAATGAGTCGCATGTGTCCATTTTTCTGTACTTCAGGAAACCGGCTACATATTTCACTACTGTGAAGTTTTTCTTGAAAGATAACTCTTGCATGCAATTACTGTATGTATATGGTTTTATTATAAAATGTCAAATAAAAGAAAATCACACAATTTCAGCATTTATTAAATTGATATACATTAATGCAATACTAATTTATGGCAGTATCATTTGTATTGACATTATTTTGCAACAAATTGTGTCTTTCAATTTTTTTTCACAATTCACTCCTTTTTACATAAATTTCCATTTAAAATCCGTAAAATTCTGACAACCTATATTTTTTGTGGCAGAACATTTTCTTTACTTCAAAGCAATATAACTATAAAATTTGAAGAAATTCTACTGAGAAATGGTGACACAATCCTATTACCTGAATATGATAATAACCATTGCCTCTAGGGGTACATTCGGGTATCCGGTTGAAACGGTTGAACCTGTAAAGAAAACGACAGGTACAGATCTGAAACGAGGCTGACCTCAGGAAATTCGGCACGTGTAGATTGAGGGGTCTAGACGTACCTGGCCGAAATTAAAATGCTGCCTATTGCCAGTTTGCGTTATTTCTTTCTTAAACAATGTCAAGCCACATGTAGTTTTTAAGATACGTGATGTAATTCAGTGGACGTGTGAGAGAATGTCAATATATTCTTGTTATTCTCCCTAACTGTGCATTTTTAGCTCTTCTTATTTCTGCGCCACACGTACCGTTTCAACCGTGATACGCGAATGTAGCCCTAGATCCATTTGTTACAGCTATATTTGGACCCAAACAAAGGTGTTCAGAGTAATTTTACATGTTTTAGGGGTTTAGATCGATTTTTGGTAAAAATGACACCCCCAATTATCATTACGTCACAGTACCCAAATCGGAATACTTTCTAGTGAAATAATGATGTAATTCATACCATAGTACCGATCCCAGTATTTTTTGTTCACTTTTCCTAAAAAGATGTAATTATCTTTTCATTTTTTTAACAAGTTGATATTTCCGGCATGTGGTTCTATAAATAGAACCGGAAATATAGTCATGATAACGTTATCGCGAAACAGGTGTAGCTGTACACAAATTGGGACACCCCTACCAGTTTTGGCTTATATTTGGAGATGAAAAAAGTATTTAGCAGAACATTGCATATCTTTTGAATATTTAAGAGTCAAGGGTCGTTCTGAATGAATTTCTTTTCCAAACTACCATTAGTTGTGAAATAGTAGGATTGTGATAAGTCACATACAAAAACTGAAAATCAATAACGTCGCATGGCGCATCAATTGAGAACGTTACATTTTCGTCATGTTTTACGAACCAAAACTGTGATTGTAACCATAAGTGGCAGTAAATAAAGTTCATATAATGTTTTATTGGTACATAAGCATCTTTAAATAAATATTTTCAATTTAAAAACACTTCTTTGCACAGCATGCAAATTTCTTGTGACTTTTTCCTTCAAGTGTCCCGATGTGGGTACTGTCCCGATTCGGGTACTGTGACGTAAGATTTCGAAAAGTCGACCCACCTAACTTTCTTGCATCAAAAACAACATTTCTAGTTGATCTACGGGAAAATGCTTAGTACCGTTGGAATGACTGTATATTTTTCCTTATAAAAACCTCCAATATGCACGTGTAACAGGAAAGAGAATAATGCGCTTCCACTGTGGATTGAATCCTCGATCTCCAGATTCCTAGTCGGACGCTCTACTACTGAGCTAAAAGGAAATTCACTCTAGCTACGTACAATTAAACTTTATTTATTTTACAACAATTATGAAACAAGTTATTTCAACTTATTTTAATCACTCTTATTGGCCCGGATGTTAGCGCGTAGGGGGTCTTAGTGCGGGCAGGTGACCCCAACCTTTTCACGTCCGATCGGGGAATCGAACCCCGGCCGCCTTGGTGAAAGGCAAGTGCGCTGCTATCCACTGCACCACCCGACCACCCTACGTACAATTAAAACCTACCACACACGTAAAATGTATTTTCCTTCCGCGGACATGATCTCCGTTTCCTCCAAAAACACACGACATTTCAGTGTTTCAAAGTTTTTCGCAGTCATCGTGCCACTTTTTTAATATTAATGAGGTTGAGGTCAGCGCTTGCCGAGACCCGTGGTGTGATTGGCGGGAAGCGCAGCTAAACCAACCAACACTGCATCTAAGTCCGTGATACAATGTAGCTATAATTGCCTATTGTTATTGACAAACCGACTCGTATAGGACGCACGTGCTCTACCCTGCTTGACCCAATTCTTCTATCCGACACATGCACTTTTAGCTTTGCTGACGTAATTGACATCGGAAATGACATATCTGACCACCAAGCGACGACTGTTGAACTTACTGTTGGTACTAATATCTCAAGAGCTTACATAAGGAAAATAACATGTTATGGCGACGAAAATTATGAACTTTTTAACATTAAATTAGACGCGACAGACTGGCCAGACTTATTTTCGAGGATGCACTCCCCGGATGACATGTGCGAACTTTTTACATCCAAATTTTTAGACATAGCCGGGGAGTGTTACCAACAAAAACTGTTACGATTCGACTTAATGACAAGCCTTGGTTTAATTCTAACTTAAGACGAGAAATAAGGAAAAGAGACCGACTACTAAAATTATTTAAATCCAATCGTTCTCCTTATAACTTACATAATTTCCGCAAACAACGTAATTATGTAAATAATCTAAAAACAACACACAAAAGAACTTTTCTACGCAGATATAAATGGAATTTTAGATCGTTATTCAAATTCGAATCCAAGAAATTTCAGGAAAATTGTTCGTAGATTAATTAAAACTTCGGATAACTGTAATAATATACCTTCTCTCAAAAATGTAACTGGAAATATTGAAATGACAAATTTAGGTAAATCCAACATCTTAAATAATTACTTTGTTTCCATTTCTACCATCGACGATACTAATATTGATGTACCTAAGGTAGAGCTTAAGACGGACGCCACCATATCTGACATACCTTTCCAGTTAGATGACATTATAAACATTTTGAAATCTTTGAATATTAGTAAATCTGTTGGTAGCGACACAATCAGTCATAATATGTTAAAAAATACAGCACATACAGTAGCTTTTCCTTTATCACTAATATTTAGGTCTTTGGAAACTGGAATCTTTCCAAAACCCTGGAAACAAGCGTTAGTCATGCCGTTATTTAAAAAAGGGGATAAAGAAGATTCTGCCAATTGTAGACCTATTTCATTACTTAGTACTGTTGGGAAAGTTTTTGAACGACTAGTTGTAAAATATATAAATAATTATTTATTAGAAAACTCATTGATATATAAATACCAATCGGGTTTCCAGCCTGGACATTCTACAGTACATCAATTAATTGAAATTTATCATACTTTATGTGAAAATCTAGAAAAAACATCCTACATGTTTAGTTTTTTGCGATATATCTAAAGCGTTCGATCGTGTGTGGCACAAGGGACTGAAAGTAAAACTAGAAAATTATGGTATTACGGGGAAATTTTTGAATTGGTTAAATAATTATGTTAGTAATAGACAACAACAGGTATTTGTTGGTGATACTAAATCACATATGATAAATACTTATGCTGGCGTTCCACAGGGTTCGGTTCTAGGTCCTTTATTATTCATTCTCTTTATTAATGATATTTCTGATAATCTTGAAAGCCTATACAAATTATTTGCAGATGACACCTTTTTAGTATGTTCGGAAGAATCTCCTCAGGCTATTGAAACTAAAATTAACATTGACTTAGTTAAAATCCAAAATTGGGCAGATAAATGGTTAGTTAAATTCAACCCTGTAAAAACGAAAGCATTGCTTATTTCAAACATAGAACTTGATTATGTTATAGATATTAATTTTGATAATGTAAGTGTTGACTTCGTGGATAATCATAGACACCTCGGAGTAGTTCTGGATAATAATTGTAAATGGAGTAACCACATTGATGATATATGCCAAAAAAATCAAAACAGGTAAGTGTACTGCGCAAAGTAAAATATATATTAAATAGACCAACTCTTAATAAAATATACAGATCCTATATTCTTCCATTACTAGAATACTGTTGCGAGGTATGGGATGGATGTACTCTCGGTGACGCAGACAAACTAGAAAAATCACGGGTTTTCCCTCTAATTCTATCAAAGCATCTTTATACTCCGAAAGTGGATTCGAACCCTTATCTGAGAGAAGATCTAGGAGAAAACTTCAACTATTCTACAAAATTCACAATAATCTCACGCCAACCTATCTTACTTCTCTGCTGTCTCCTCTTGTCTTAGCAAATTCACAATACAACCTCCGTAATGCCGATAATTATTCTCTGCCTAATTTCCGACTTCAACTTTCAAACTCTCCCTTTTTCCCTTCTACAATCCGACTTTGGAACCAATTAGACCTAGACATAAGACAAAAAGTTTCACATACAGCGTTTAAAGAATTCTTTCCTAAATCTTCGAAATTTATATGTTCCAAATTATTATCTGATTGGCGATAGAAAACTTAATATTTTACATACCAGATTAAGAAACAGAGCTATAGTACCTTAAATAATGATCTATTCCATGCAAATCTAATACATTTCCGACACTGTCAATGTGGTCATACTGTTGAAGAAACAATTATGTAGAACAAAGAATTAAATTATAACGTGAACTTAACTAGTTAATTCCTCTGGACCTGCAGCTGATACTTTTTGGTAGTTTGGAATTAAGCCAACATGAAAATGAAATAATATTTCAACTTACTCGGCAATATATTCTAGATTCACATAGATTCACATTCACTTTCTCCCCACTGAGCTAATAATACAATATAATAGTATACTACCATTATACGTCTCTGATAAGACTTGAAGCGGAACTGGACTGGCTCGATCGTCGGCGACCAGATAGCACAATTGGCTGAGCGTCCGTCTAGAGTTTGGAAGGCCCCGGGTTCGAACCCCGGTCTGACCGTGCATTATTCCTCTCCTGTTACAGACTCTAGTTGTCCGATTCATGTCAATTGTCAGCATATTTTATACATGATCATTGTAGCTCTCGGTAAATACATTTTTACACAACTGTATTTGAAAGTGACTAACGTAATTGTATAGCTAAAATTCGCAATTATAAGACGTCACGTTCTATATTTATTATTATTTGGGCTCGCTATGTTCCGTGGTATCAGGACGTTTCGCCCTAAATCCCGTTCGCCCCGTATCGTTTCGCACTAAGTTGTTTCGCCCGAGCGTTTTTGCTGTATGATGAAATTTTTGACTGTCTCTGAGCTAATTGATAATACAAAAGAATAGTAAACTACATTACGCCTCTGATTAGACATATCCGATAGACGTTGTCAACATATTTTATATGAGATCATTACAGATCTCTGTCAGTAAGTATAAGTTAACCGTATAACAACCGTATTCCAAATATATTTCATAGTTAAACTCGCAATAATACGACGTCAGGTTCAATGTTCAACTAAATACATATATGAAACAAACTATAAGCCTTCGGTGTTTCAGGTATGTAAACATTGCGCATGTCACAGGTGAGTCAGGTAAATAAAGGTGAATTGTGGGATAGTGATTAACGGAAGTGAAAGGACTGTTACAAACAGTTCCTGATGAAGAATACATTTTATCATTCGTAACAACTCTAAACCTATTACGATGTCTAAAAGTCGCCATGACATCGATAAGGACACTGTTGTGGCCTACCACGACTTTATCCAGGGCCAGATTAAAGGTGAGCTAAATGGTGTGAACCTAGGGCCAGGAAGGACCTGCTGCCTGATAGCGGGGGTCGTGTTTGTTATTGGGTTGGTACTAGGCATCGTCGGTATACTGGTGATCACTCTGAGGATGCGGCATGTGTACCTGTGGGACTGGAACGATCAGTTTCTAGGACCCGCCTTCATCGTCCTGATGTTGCTGTGTGTCGGACTGGCCGTGTTCCTGATTGTGGAGGGAAAGCGTAGGGCCAACGCCTACAGGAGAGATCTAGTGGTAAGTGTCGTTCTGAGGACCTAGGAGACTCGTACCACAGTCGTTAATTGACAGACGAGCTAGTATATCTGTGCTCGTAATGGGAGTTAGCCAGCGGTTGAATTAACTAAGGTTAGAAGTTAGTGGCGGTATCCCTATGTATGTACATGGTGCATTGTAAGGCTCTGAACAGGGTTAGAGGGGAAGGGCTCCTAATGGCAAATTGGCCTGGGGGGGGGGGGGGGGGGGATGTATAGACTATATACAGCTGTATAAACTCTCTCTAACTGAAGATCAGATGTCAAGACTCTTGCATTGATGACTCGGTGGGCAAGGCTCCCTTAATTACTGTAAATTTTAGTCAGGGCATCGTAATTTAAAATTGGAATCAGGGGACTGGGTGTAGAATAATACTTATTTACAAGGAGTAAAGGGTAAAGCTGAAAAAGGGTAATAGCCAGGAGTCAGGGGGTAACACGCTCTTAATAGAAGTCTGTTGGTGACACATTTACCAGGAATCTTGGGGTGACTTAATCTTACCAAGTGTCTGGGGGTAACATGTACTTACCAGGAGTCTGGGGGTAACATGTACTTACCAGAAGTCTGGATGTGATACACTCTTACCAGGAGTCTGGGGGTAACATGTACTTACCAGGAGTCTGGGTGTAACATGTACTTACCAGGAGTCTGGGGGTAACTTGTACTTACCAGGTGTCTGGGCACGGGGGTAACACGTACTTACCAGGAGTCTTGGGGCAACATGTACTTACCAGGAGTCTGGGGGTAACACGCTGTTACCAGGTGTCTGGGGGTAACATGTATATTTACCAGGAGTCTGGGGGTGGCTTAATCTTACCAGGCGTCTGGGGGTAACATGTACTTACCAGGAGTCTGGGGGTAACATGTACTTACCAGGTGTCTGGGCACGGGGGTAACATGTACTTACCAGGAGTCTTGGGGCAACATGTACTTACCAGGAGTCTGGGGGTAACACACTGTTATCAGGTGTCTGGGGGTAACACAAACTTACTAGGAGTCTGTGGGTGACACACTCTTACTAGAAGTCTCTGGGTGACACACTCTTACCAGACGTCTGGTGGTGACTTAATCTTACCAGGTGTCTGGGGTGACATGTACTTACCAGGAGTCTGGGGGTAACATGTACTAACCAGGAGTCTGTGGGTAACATGTACTTACCAGGTGTCTGGGGGTGACTTAATCTTACCAGGTGTCTGGGGCTAACCTGTACTTACCAGGAGTCTGGGGGTGACATGTACTTACCAGGAGTCTGCGGGTAACATGTACTAACCAGGAGTCTGTGGGTAACATGTACTTACCAGGTGTCTGGGCACGGGGGTAACATGTACTTACCAGGAGTCTGGGGGTAACGGGAACTTACCAGGAGTCTGGGGGTGACTTAATCTTACTAGGTGTCTGGGGGTAACATGTATTTACCAGGTGTCTGGGGGTGACTTAATCTTACTAGGTGTCTGGGGGTGACATGTACTTACCAGGAGTCTGGGGGTAACATGTACTTACCAGAAGTCTGGATGTGATACACTCTTACCAGGAGTCTGGGGGTAACACACTGTTATCAGGTGTCTGGGGGGAACATGTATACTTACCAGGAGTCTGGGGGTGACTTAATCTTACTAGGTGTCTGGGGGTGACACACTCTTACCAGGAGTCTGGGGGTAACATGTACTTACCAGGAGTCTGGGGGTAACACACTGTTATCAGGTGTCTGGTAGTGACATGTACTTACCAGAAGTCTGGTGGTTACAGATTGAACACCATGAGATACTTTTGACATGTGCTGCGTACACTGAATCATATCCAATATATCAGTGCCCTTTATGTTAGTCGAATCATGGTCAGATTGAAACAGGGATTTTTTAAGACAATAACCAAAACTATCTTGTTAGTGATAATAACTGTTACATTAAAGTCTGTATGTTTTGTAATCCATATTTTATATTATAGATATTCTCTTACTGAAAAACACTTAAGATGTAAGCAAATCCACTAAACAGTGTTTATAAAAATCTGTGACAATAAAAAAGTGGAACACTAATATGCTAAATTTGAAATAAAAAACTAGTTGATAAAATTATTATACATTTGCTGTATAAATTTGTAGGTGTATTACTTTTATTATGTTAATTTCTTGTTCTAGTTCCGGCCCATTGGTGACTATGGAGTAGCTGTTGTCCACAAAAGCAGACTGAATTATGAGGAGAAATCAAGGTAAAAATGTACAATCTGTAATGTAAAACAAATCTGTGGTGTAAAACAAATCTTCACAGTTCTTTATGTTGCTGTTAACATTCATTCCTAAAACACATCTTCACTGTTCTATATGTGGCTGTTAACGTTCATTCCTAAAACAAGTCTTCACTGTTCTATATGTGGCTGTTAACATTCACTCCTAAAACAAATCTTCACTGTTCTATATGTTGTTGTTAACGTTCATTCCTAAAACAAATCTTCACTGTTCGATCTGTGGCTGTTAACGTTCATTCCTAAAACAAATCGTCACTGTTCTATATGTTGCTGTTAACATTCATTCCTAAAACAAATCTTCCCTGTTCTGTATGTTGCTGTTAACATTCATGCCTAAAACAAATCTTCACTGTTCTATATGTTGCTTTTAACGTTCATTCCTAAAACAAATCTTCACTGTTCTATATGTGGCTGTTAACATTCATTCCTAAAACAAATCTTCACTGTTCTTTATGTTGCTGTTAACGTTCATTCCTAAAACAAATCTTCACTGTTCTATATGTTGCTGTTAACATTCCTTCCTAAAACAAATCTTCACTGTTCTATATGTGGCTGTTAACATTCATTCCTAAAACAAATCTTCACTGTTCTATATGTTGCTGTTATCATTCCTTCCTAAAACAAATCTTCACTGTTCTATATGTTGCTGTTAACATTCCTTCCTAAAACAAATCTTCACTGTTCTGTATGTTGCTGTTAACATTCATTCCTAAAACAAATCTTCACTGTTCTATATGTTGCTGTTAACGTTCCGTCCTAATACAAATCTTCACTGTTCTATATATATGTGGCTGTTAAAGTTCTATTTCTAACATTTATATTTTGATATTTACAGAGATAACTTGAAGTCAGGAACAACACCACATCAACCTATTCAGCCCAAACCCTACCAGGTGAGTTATCTCCCTTCAATGTCAGGAGTAGGGGATTTAGGATCATCTCCCTTCATAGTCCAAATGTCAGATGCTGTGTAGTTTTCTCCCATTTGTTTTCCAAAATTGGCATGTTTGAAGTGGGGTAATATGGTGGGTTATCTCCCCTTACTGACAATATTCGTAGGGTGCTCGGTAACTATTTCACTAATATTCAGAGAAGGAACAACATTTTAACTGTATTTTCTTTTGGTGCATATAATCAAATTGAGAAATGGGGACTTTTAATATGCCTATCCAGATTTTTACTGCACATTTTATGGTATGGGGATGTGTATCTCCTCCTGCTGTCCATCCACAATTTGGTTTCCACAAGATAACTTGCTTTAGTATTATTTGATTTTTAATGAAACTTAATAAGAATCCTGTATGTATAATATACTAAGACTAAGGCTTTGGTACTATGATAATGTAACCCACTGTGTTATCTAGACATTATATAGAGTAACAGTTCTGTTTTTGTATCAGATATGCTTTCGATTCTGTGATTGTCTACCTGAGTGAAAGTGAGGTAATCAACTGATCAGCACTAGGCATCACTGACTGTTTGACATTGTTTTATTTACAGCCCATTTCGTATGATCATGAGGGTCGTCCTAGAAAAGCTGGCTATGAGAACCGGGCATATGGAGATACTGACCCCAGGGGCCCTCCTCCTCGATATGAAGAAAGAGGTCGCCGCCCTGATGATCGCAGAGGCCCAGACAGGCGAGGTCCAGATGACAGGCGTAGACCTCCTGGTGATCGACCAAGGGGACCACCAGATGACCGTACACGACCTGACCGTCCACGCATGCCCCACCCCAACCGTCGTGGTCCGCCCCGTGGACCAGATGATCGTCCCAGGAGACCACCTGGTGGACAAGATGATCGTCCGAGGAGACCACAAGGTGGCCCTGATGATCGACCGAGGGGACCCCCAGGAGAACGGAGAAGAGGACCTCCAGGGCCAGATGATAGGAGACGCCCACCAGGACCCCCTGGGGACCGGTACCGGGATGACAGAAGGCGCATGGATGAAGATCGACGAAGGGAGGAGAAAAGAAGGGAAGCGGAGGGTGAACCACATAGAAATGGGTAAGAATATTAATGATGTTCTGGGGTGGGGTGGGGGAAGGAACAATTAATGAGTATTTTTATTTATTCAAAGGGAAGGTAGAATCATTCTAAGGTGTATGTTTTTACTGAAATTTTTAGGGATACAAGCTTGCTGTTATTGTAGTAAAATGTCTCTTCATGTTATGAGTAAGTGAAGGCTATTTATCAATACTGATGTTGTATTTTCTTTTTTAAATTCAGACCCCCACCAGGTGACAATGACACAACCCGTGTCCTGCTCAGCAGAGATGGTCCGCATGACACTGAGTCAGAGTTCTAAGTGGCCGGTAGAGAACAATGAAATAGACCCAAGATTGGACCAATGTGATTGACACTTTATTGAAAGTCACCTGAACAATGAAATAGACCCAAGATTGGACCAATGGAATTGACACTTTATTGAAAGTCAGCTGAACAATTCAAGCTAGTCTGGCCAACTGGTTGCATTTAAACCTGTTAGATTCTGAGGAAGACATGGTTGGTAGAATTCAGAAAGGTTTCTGTGTAGGTTACAAGTACAGTCTGGTAGGAAATGAAATCTACATAAATAAGTTTGATTTCTTTTGGTACATTACTCGTATTTTGAATTTGGCGATTGTGATTGGTGCTTAATTAATGACAAAAAAAATATGGCTTCTCCTTATTTGATTAAAAAAATAATTTAAAATGAGTATAGAGATTGAGTTTGTCAAGTACGTATGTGATGACCATGTTGTTAGGACAGGATCCTGTGGTATTGCTGTACCTCCTCTGTGTACTGTACCTGTGTGGTCAGTCTGTACTGCTGTAGGTGGTCAGTATGTATTACTTAAGGGGGTCAGTCTGTAATACTATTAGTGGTCAGTCTACTGTATCAGTATGTTTATATACACGGAACAGGTATGAGGATGTCTATGTATTGTAACCTATATAATAACTGCAGTGATGGGACCAATGTGTTTGAGATAATGAAGGAATGGCAGCAAATATTAGTTAGGCATGTTTGTACACAAGACCTCATAGAACAGGAATCTAATATACTAGTCTACAGGTTTCTACTCCTAACAGTGTAATTCTACTCCTTACATTGTAATTCTACTCCTTACATTGTAATTCCACTCATATAAGTGTCATTATGACAGAAAGGATTCTACTTGTTAAACACTTGTTGTTAAGGGATTGAATTTTAGATTATACTTACCTGTGGAAGCCACTGCATCACATTTTTACAGGAACTTTTTAAGATGGTGTTATTTTGACAAGCTCATGACAAACAAAAGATTTTGAGACATATAAGTGTTTGTGTAATTACAGATGAACACGTAGCAAATAGTTCTTGTATTTCAAAATGTTCTTCGTTATAAAAAAAATAAAAAATAAAATGATTGTAAATTTGGTTTGGTTTGACCAGTTTAATTTTGTCTGGTTCTTTTAGAATAAATATGTTCTTATATAGAACTTCCATCTTAAATTGTTATAAATATTTTACTAACTGGTATGGTAGTCAATGAGTGTATGATGTGTGTAAGATATGTCTGTAAGAATTAATTAGCAGTTTTAATCAAATGTCCTTATCTGAGCCAAATCTATTACATGGTGGGCTGTAAGCAGACAACAATAACATTTTGATGCCATTATAAGTGATGGATACATGGAATGGCTGAAAAAAGGGTTAGCCTTTGATTATTTTAATGGTGTATGAAGAATGTGATAACGAATCTCTTGTTGAAGGTAGAGACCAAATTATGATTGTTTTTAATATACACAAATTGTATACGCATTCTTTATCATTTCATCTATGCTTATCAATCAAGAACAAAGAAACAGTGTCCTAAGTAACTGGTACCCAAGTTACTTTTACTCTTGTAACAAAAACAATTAGGTTAGGTACCGTTACTCATGTAACAATCTAGGTTACTGTTACTCTTGTAACAAAAAAATAGGTTACTGTTACTCTTGTAACAATCTAGGTTACTGTTACTCTTGTAACAAACCATCTAGGTTATTGTTACTCTTTTAACAATCTAGGTTACTCTTGTAACAAACCATCTAGGTTATTGTTACTCTTGTAACAAACAATTAAGGTTACTGTTACTTGGGTACCAAACTATCTAAACAGGATATTATAAATGTATCATACTTCCCTATAACTACTTAATTCAGAAACCATTACAGGCAATTTTGTCACCATCTATAGAAATTGAGCTCCAGTGTTGATATGTCAGAATTAGGAGGTAATGAGAATATGACTTTTACAGGTCACCAGCGAATGTAAAAGGGGATAGTGTACACACAAGCTATATTGTGGAGGTGTACAATGCTATATCATCCTGTGATGGAATAGTGTACACACAAGCTTTATTCATCGTTGATCAACTTGACCTAGTGTTTTATAATAGTGTATTTTCTAACTTTATTTTTGTACCATATTTTAATTGTACATATTTGTAAATATTTGGAATTCATGATCATTAATCACTACATTCAGTGCCATTGTACATTTAAATCTAGACCAACATTGTAGCAATAACCATTCCTCATGTATAATCAAAGATCATCTCAATAAAAATTTATACTAATTGGTAAACTTTGTACTGTTTGTATTTTGCATTTTTGGTATTTTCAAGGCATGGAGCTGTACCAGCCTGTCAGACCAGTAAATTTAGTCGGAAGATATGATGATTAAGGGATATCTAGTGTGTTTAAATTAATGACTTTGACCCCTTTTAATATCACAGGAGTCAAATGTATTGAAATATTTTTAAAAAGTCTTCCCAATGACCAAAAACCTTATGGTTATGATATTTGGCCAGAAGCATGCAGGGAAAAAAGACTATCAAGTTTATATAAATAGATATAAATGAATACCGGGTAAGCTTGACCCACTTTTAAGGTTACATGGGTCAAGTATGTTAAACCTTTAAAGAACTTCTGAATAATTGCTCTCATCTTCATGCAAGGTTAAGAAGAATTGCTCTTATCTATATCTTGCCTACTACAAGTGCTATGTTGATTATACTTGCATCAATTGTGTATCTAGGCTTGCTCTACTGAATTCACCTTGCTGATGCCTATTTTGACCTTATAAAAGATTGTACTATATCCGTGATGGTTTGTGTTGGTCAAGTACAAAAAAAGGAAAATATTGTTATTATTTCTAAGGTAAAAAAAAAAGATCTTGTATTACATGCGAGTGAAATACAACTTTCGAGCTCACATTTAACAATGATACGTAATATGTCAACGGTGAACAAGTTTTGGTCTGGCAAATTCAAAAAGTTCAGAGGATCCCTCTCGCAGTGAAACTCTTTTGCCTTCCGAGGCTACTCAAAGTAAGGCGTAAGCTCATGTCCGTCGATCCTACCTGATTTGGCACGCATAGGATTTCAGTCGGAGATAGGCTAGCAGGTTATAACAAGTTACCCATTTAGAACTAAGCATGCTTGATAACCAAGGTAACCCTACATATATACTTCCAAATCTCTGATAGACGAAATACTAGCTTATCACGCTTCTGTACTACAGTCTTTCCGAATACCCATTAATGACAAAGATACAGACTTTTGCTTCGTTTGCATTGGATTCCAAAACTTTACCAAATCCTTATTACTGTAATTACCGGTACGTTTTATCGCAGGCTCACCTGGTTACTCAACGAAGACATTATGAAAACTTCTTTTACCATTCTTAGTACCACTTAATTAGGGTTAGAGTCATATTGTGACTGTATACTCTGTAAGTGGAATAAACGGAATGTGGGTTTTGAAGACTTTTTTGAAACATTTATCAATCTAGAACATTCTGTTCTCAAAAATATTCTCCTGTATTATTTTTTGCTTTTTGACCATTTTTATTACCATTCCTCATAACAAACAGAAAGAAAGCCTTCACTATTTTGCTAAAAGCACTACCAAGGCTGAAAAATAAATATACAGGGACAAAGTTGTGAGAATAATTAATTATGATAATAATTGAGTTACTGGTTGACACTGTCTTTGTTAAGTTAGATGGCAAGACTTTCTACGAGTATGCTGATTGTAGACATTCCTATGGGAAGAAACTGTGCCCCTCCTCTGGCCGACTGTTTAGTTTTAATACGAGGCTAAATTTATTTATCAGGCCAAAAAAATTCCTAGCCAAGTCCTTCAATATAACATTCAGATATATCAACGATGGGCTGTCTTTACAAACAAAAGTTGTATTTGCTGCGTCTATCTTATAAACCATACCGCTTGAAATCAAGGACACAGCAGGCTCTTCACCTCAGTCGCTTTCTTCGATGTTTTCTCATTATATGATCGAAAATGACCTCTTACAAGTATGCTGTACGATCTTCATTTTCTGATCATGAACTTTCTCTTCTTGACAGTAACATCCCCGCACCCCCATGTTTCGGTTGATTCGGCCAAGAGTTCGCTGTAGATAGCGTAACTTCATGACTTTATCATAATATTATTGATGTCGCCTGTTGACTGACAAAGTTACAATACAGGTTCCAACGATGCCGGTTAATGTAGACTATTGGCAAGTTTTATTGTCGCTTTAATAATCTTTAAGGGAAATATTATATTTCTTTGTGTGATATGAAGGTCATGTTGTTGATTATGCTTATTAGTTAGGTTCTGTTGTCACTACTCCAGTACTCGCGCTGTGGACGTAACATATCTAGGATTTGACCCTGATTAAATGTGTGTTGTTGGTAAAGCAGCAGCCGCTTACCCTTCCGGAACACCTGGTCTAAAAAAATCCTGCTGAAATCCTCACATTTAAATCATTACAACTTCTTTATATATAATGTCGTATAATTTGTATATTTAATCATAAAACGCACTGGTATAGTTATCAATTGATTTTATTTCAACTTTAAAACTGCTGTCTTTAAACAAAAAAATACACATTTATCAGCCAATTGATCAAGTGCCTGCACAAGATTTATATCCCAGCTACGCCCCTGGGAAGGGAGAGGGGTTTGTTACCAACCCTAGATCTATACTAACATTTAGGACTTTAGCTAAGATTGTCTAATAGATGCTTACCTACTCTTAGTGTTTCTACGTTATTCAGATATAGACGGGAAATTTTCAAAACTATGGGTGCTCTGTTCTAATGTCATCATCTTAATTCTTACTGTGTTTAAAGTTACTAACCAGGTTTTAGCTCATTGAACAGTTTGCTAAGGTCACTTTTCAACTTTATTGATGTACAGACTAGTATGGTAATTTAATTCAGATTCCAAAGAAATATCACAGTTGAAGTTGGTGTTTCAGATTCTAAAGCACCATCATTAACAAAAAGATCGTGGTTGAAATCAGAGATTTGGTTTATATCATTTACATAAAAGTTCATAATAAGAAAAGGTCTGAAATAGAAACCTAAGGGGCGAAAACATCAATAATTATTTTTTTAATTGGATTTTTTTACAAATTAAAACAATAAAACTGATTCATATTAAGAAAATAACTTGTAAAGTTAACCCTTAACGTCAAGCAATACAGTACTGTACATGATCTTCATCTGGCATATACATATTGTGAACTATTTTGATTAATCTTTTAGTGGAAAAGTCTCTCTTGAAACTTTTACTTTGATCAAAATTTGATCTTCCAAGCAAAACTTTGCTAACAATTTTTTCTTGGATTTTAGATATGATATGATATCATAATAACAATGAGATTAGACAATAGTAGAAATGATAGTAGGATCTATCGAGTTGCCCTTCTAGAAAATTGGGCAGACTTGTAATTATACACCCAAAGAAAACTGAGGGGTTGTGAACATTTATGTAGTGTAAAATCACCCGAGTAATCTGAACCTGATGCTTTTGTTAGCCCATCAAGATGTTAAATACTTCATCTGGGCTTGTTTGTATATCACTTAGTATTGGAGTATTACAGCATAACAGGAGATACGTCTTTATCACTTAGTATTGGAGTATTACAGCATAACAGAAACTTATTCTTTATCATTTAGTATTGGAGTATTACAGCATAACAGGAGATACGTCTTTATCGTTTAGTATTGGAGTATTACAGCATAACAGTAGATACGTCTTTATCACTTAGTATTGGAGTATTACAGCATAACAGTAGATACGTCTTTATCACTAAGTATTGGGGTATTACAGCATAACAGGAGATACATCTTTATCACTTAGCATTGGAGTATTACAGCATAACAGGAGATACATCTTTATTACTTAGCATTGGAGTATTACAGCATAACAGGAGATACATCTTTATTGTTTAGTATTGGAGTATTAAAGCATTGCAGGAGATACATCTTTTCAACGTTTTCTGGTATATTGCTTTGTTGTTAAGAAAAAATGTGTTGACTGTGGCTGCCTACACTAGTAAAGAGTTGGGAATGGACCAGAATATGTTGGGTTAAGTCATTGGCCTGTTGATCTTACATTAGTATCATTATATGTTTCTATAATTTTCCTTTTTATTGGGGTGGCTTTTCAGCAAGCCAGAAAAAAATGGGAATTTATATTGATAATCTTAGTTCATTTAAAGTTGTAAAAACCTAACCTATCTCTTTTCTCCAATGCTTGACTAACCCAACGTTTGACTTTAGGATGTAGAGTCACAGTGACAGATTTTTTTTGGAAGAAAGTCTTTGCAAATATCTAGAATAAGTTTCGTGGCATTTTAAACAATATCATTCACTACATTACTATTAGAATAATATAAAAATGTAATACTTAGATAAAGCTAAACCAACATCACCGACAAATTTGTAGTTCCGGCTTTCTCTTTAGTATGCATTTCAAACACATTGAGGACATGGTGCCCTGCCTTTGTACACTATAAACACAGTGCGAAATTACTTGCAGATGACTTTGATTTTTGAGTTAAAAATTGTGTATCTTGCAGCATAACGTGTAGATGGATAAGCCAGCACAATCTAATCAATTTATTTTAAAATTTCTACTGACATGCAGCAATTGTTTAGAAAGGTCTCAAGATTTCCTTACAACTTTATGCATTACATTTATGGGTATCGATCCAAATTATCAACATAATCATGATTTAAGGAATTAATCGATATTCTCATTCATATTCATTTTTTTCACATCAATTTGTAATCGAATGAGCCCAATAGCGTTGTAATCGAATGTGCCGTATTGTAACCGGAAGTTGATATATTATGCGTAGACAAAATGCGCATACAAAATCAAAACATGGCGGTAAACCCAAAATAAGACACGGGAAGACGAAGGAGTATGTGGAATTTAAGCTATCTGACCATTGCGTGATCTGACTCATATTTTCCTCATTACTGGAACATCCAACTCGGCATTTCCAACATCCAAAATGTCACACTGTAAGCTAGCTGTCGTAGAATTTACACATTTGTTACAATGTGATCGTTGACAAGATGAAACATGCTCAGCTCGCGTCTGCTATTCAAGAGTAGTTTCTCGATAACCCAAAGAATAAGTATCAATTCACAAGAGACACATGAAATAAATTGTGATTTGAGTCTGGCTGGCGATATTTGAAATTTAAACATTTTTACCACATCATGTAGTCTGTGTGCACAGGCACACCTGGTAGACCTATGTATATATGTTGAAGGTATTTCATACAGGCTCATGTCAGGATTTGTGATGAGCTGATAACTTTTCCTCAAAATGAAAAAAAAACCGGAAGTTGGTTGGTATACCCATGTCAAGAATAATGTCAATAATGACCTTTGCAGAAATTATTTGTAGTAAATATTGTTGATTTTGTCTGAAAAGTAACTTTTAATTGCAGAATTTGAGTGGTGCAAAATTGCATTGAATATTATAATTTATGAAAAATCTTACCTGTACATGCATTTCTGAAGTATCTGTGTATTCACTATTATCGAGAAAAATGTAAGAAAATGCTTCAAATCTCAAGAATGATGGTGTGTACTTTGATTGAATATTTTACAATAATTCATAAAGCTAACAAGGCTATTTATACAAGTCAAGCCAGATTACCGTAGTGAGAACCTGTAGTGAATGGTGTACAAGTGTACATTCGTGTCTCCGGTTGAAACAGTTGAACCTGTAAAGAAAACGACAGGTACAGATCCGAACCGAGGCAGACCCCAGGAAAATTCGGCACATGAAGATTGAGGGGTCCATACGTACCTGGCCGAAACTTAAATGCTGACTATTGCCAGTTTGTATTATGTCTTTCTAAAATAATGTCAAGCCACATGTATTTTTTAAGATAAGTGATGTAATTCAGTGTACACGTGAGAGAAGAGCATAATATTCTTGTTACATTGTTTTTTATTCTCCGAAACTGTGCATTTTTAGCTCTGCTTATACAACGGTCCAAGTGCGTTCGTTTATCGTGGAATATTTCTGCGCCACAGGTACTGTTTCAACCGGATACATGAATGTACCTCAGGTAAAATCTCACTTGCTTTGCATGCTTTTTTCCAACCTCAGTCAGCCTTGTTGGCTTTGTTCTCAGTCATGATTTAATCAGTGGAAATATATGCCATTATTCTGGAGATTTGACACATTTTCTCGATAATGGTGAATACATGGATACTTCAGGAATTCCATGAACAGATAAGTATTTTCATTATTCATTGCAATTTTGTGCCACTCAAATTCTGCATTCAAAAGTTACTTTCCAGACAAAATTAACAATATTTTTCTCAACTAATTTCTGCAAATGTTATTATTGACATTGTTCTTGACATTAGTTAACGAATCAACTTCCATACTTTATTTGTTTTGAGGAAAATTACGAGCCCATTTAATACAAACTATATACACTGACATAATGCTGTATGAAATACCTTAATTATATATATATAAGTAGTAAGGTAGGACAGACTATTTTATATTTTAACATATTTACCTTGCAGATGCCTGTGTTAATATAGAAGGGTAGGAGAGACATTTTTTTTTATTTCAACATAAGTTGAAATCCACCATGTAACTTGTAGTCAGGTATATGATATATACTTATATATACTTATATATACTTATATATACTTATGGGAAGCCAAATTTTTCCCTTAATAGCTATAGGTGTAATGACTGATGATGCCAGTAACTGTATCAGTGGATCAACAAGTTTGGGATAATTTTTGGGGATTGTCTTTCGTTTATGAGAATTCCCTAGTCACAAAATGTGCAGCTTTGCATAGAAAACCTAGAATGAAAACTCACATACTGTACTGCTCTGTAGCAATAGTCCAGAAAAAAGGATGTTTCTGGAAACGTCCACATACTTTTTACAATAAATAATGTTATTGACACAAAAAAAAATCAAAAAAATCCGAAAGTTTGTTTGGTAAAATTTCACAAAATGTACCACTGATAGTCCTGTTTATTGAACATTAATCATCAGTCAATGTCAAATGAATCTCAAGTAAGCAAATCCATTTAAAAATGCACTCATGTACCCATTTTCTTGACAAGACCCCCTTTACTTTTAGCTTCCTGCAATTTTTTTCAAAACAGTTCCAAGTGTTAAAATAAGCCAATAAGTTTCAGAATATTAACATTATCAGATAACAATTGAGTTAAACAAACTTTGGGGTCAATTATGTTCATATGAATGTCATTGACCAACTTGCAAGGTAGGAGGTGTCAAAAGTATTAATTCAGGAATGATGGACCAGCAGTAAAGCTCAACAAACGTTTACATTTTTCAATTCTGCATTTTCATGAATAATTCCTCAGGGCTTACAAGCATGTATTCAATATTTGAAATGCACACATTGTAATTGAAGCATTTATCATATACATGTATAACTTTTGTATTGAACAGTGTGGCAGCACCCATATGTGAATGTTTTCAAACACTTCAACCTTGCATCATGGAAAAAGTCAACAAAAGAAGGCGAAGTAGCAGGAGTAATGGTATAACAACTAAATATGCACAGATACTAATTACTGATGTTTGTAAACTTTCACTAAAGGGTCAAGTCCTTAACCAACTAAACTTATACTATGTTAATTGTAGTTCATTTTGTCTGACAATATTGTCTGCTCATGAAGTTTCTCAAATTAATTGTTGTTGATGGTCACAATCTGGAAACATCATATAATTTCACAGAATTTTTCTATTTGTCAATCAGTGCTGAAAAGTGTAAAGCAATGAGGAATTGTATATTACCTCACACTACCACCATTAAATGCATTCACATAGTAAATTGACATTTTCCTTTTTTTTTCAACAGGACAAAGCTGTGAAATGTACTGTGTACAAGGTGACAGGTTCAATCCCTGCTGGGAATTATATCCAGCTCCCAAAGGCCCAGACCCAATCACTGGGTTTAACTGGACGTTACCTGTACCTCCTGTTCAAGCCAATCCCCACCAAATACTTTGTTGTCCACATAGACCTAGCCACTCAGGACAACCTGATCGTGAGAGTGTCATTCTCTAACCTGTTTAAGGAGTTCAAGTCAACTTCCACATGGCTTCAGTTCCCATTTCTTTGTAATGCTTCCAAAGGATCTGTCCATGCATTTGCTGCAATGGGTGGGAAAGGTGAGAATATACAGAAGAGAGTAGTATAGATAAAATGTAAGTGATCTTAATGTAATTAGAAACACACACCTATACAATTGTATGTACAAGAGAGAAAGATGACACAGAAATATGTAGAAAATAAAACAGTTATGACTCACCAGTTGTTGTACCATTTAACCAGGGATGTTTGGGGTTAAATTTCCCTTTTTAAATCAAAATTGCCCCAATAATGAAGCTACTAAACATCTGAATCACCCTACGTGTATTGGTGTTAACTCATTCACCCCTGAAATTTCATAATGAACTATTCCAACCTTTGAATTGGAGGAGTTCAAATGGGTCTTCAGGGGTGAATGAGTTAAAGGTGTGAAATAGTCAGCTGTATACAAATGGTTACCTGTGGTGGGAAAAGTAGCTCATCATTCAATCAATTCATGTTTTTGATATGTTATGTCATTGGCTATGAAGTAATGGTTTCAAGCCTTTTAAAAACTTGTGATTCAGTGACCTTGGATGGGGTTCTATATCTTCACTTTTTCACCACATATTGGCACATTTTATTTCATATAACAATTAACTAAATGTAAACTTAGGTGCACTGTTCTAGTATTAATTTATACAATGATGATTAACTTAACAATGTACCTTAATAGTTTCTGAATGAGTATTTATTAATGATTAACTGTATGTAACAACATGAATGGTTTGGTTTACAGATCACAGTGGCCCAGCACCTCATGCCACACGATGGACAGTCTTATGTTTAGACTTCAACTATATCCTGTCCATGTACCTCAACAGAAAGTTTTCCTACATGAAGGGAATACGACTTTGTGCCAACATGGTGGTCAAGAATATATTTACAAGTGACACATTGTTTGATCCAGGTATTATAGGATCTACATCTCTTTATTAACAAGGGATTGACAACACATGGTTTATTTTTTCATTGTTCACGTTAGATCCATTGGGTTGAGCATTCACTGAATGATAAACAGACTGAATTGTTATTTTACAGCTGAAAATTGTGAATTTCGAATTTATATTGTAAAAGTGAATTTTGTTGAAGAATGTGTAAATTATAATTGAACTGTTAACAGCTGTAACCCTTGACCAGGCCAAGAGGGCTGGACTCCTAGACCAGGGAGTGTCACCAATGCCAAGAGAGATGGCTTACCCAGTCCTAAAGGGAGACCACTGGCATGACCACTATGACCTCATCAGGTAGAACCAAGTTTAAACTAGGAGAAATGATCACTTTGATTGATCGCAGTAACTATATTACTGATAAGGGTGACTTCACTACCTATCACATGAGTTTATTACTGATCCGGGTGACTATATTATTACATTGGAACTACAATGCCGACAGATGCTCCTTTTGAAATTCTTGATGACTTCCTTTACCAGGTAGTGATTTACAAAGCATTTTTACACTCTTTGTACAGATTTCCCTCTGATGGTGGTAAGAAGCCATTTGACTCCATGCAGTACAGCAGTCCCCCTGGTAAAAACACAAGTTAGTAGAACTATTCTGTAGTCAATTGAATATATGTAATATGCCTTGAGACTATACAACTCAAATAGTCTGACACCAGGGCTGGTAAGCTTATTGGCACTTTTCAGCAATTTCATAGAAAATATTGGTCAGCCTCGTACAAAATGTACCATACTCTAAATATAAAAGTGTACACCCCTGGTGTTCTGTTCAAGATTCTTAATGTTGATATCCTGCCTGCTCATACCTGTTTACTCATTGATCAAATTCCTTATAATTATTGTTCTGAATAAGTATATGCTAATACTAACTTGTCCCTTTGTTAATGTTGATATTTTGATGTTGCAGGTAGTCATCGTACAGGAAGCCCAAAGAGAGTGTCTACACGGTCAGTTGATGTCAGTAAATGTGTCACTGACAGGGTTGCCATGATCCACAAACTTACAGAGCCTAAACAGGTAAAGGTCACAATTACTGGTTACAGGTGAGATAATCACTTACTCTTTTTATAGTCCGAATTATTCTGACGTTTTATCGACTTTTTTCATATCGGTCTGTCGTCGATTAACATCAGAACTCCGGCCCTCTATAATATGCGGGAAATATGCGACCCGTGCCCGGAGCGCACTTCAAACTGATATTTTAGAAACAAATCGTCACTTTCACATACATGTCGCATATTTCCCGAATATTATAGAGGGCCGGAGTTCTGACGTTAATCGACGGCAGACCGATATAATAAAGTTGATAAAACGTCAGAATAATTCGGACTACTGTCTTTACTGGGCACAGGTGAGACGATCACTTTCTGTGTTACTGAGCACAGGTTAGACAATCACTCTCTTTACTGGGCACAGGTGAGACGATCACTTTCTGTGTTACTGAGCACAGGTTGGACACCGATCATACAATCACTTGCTGTGTTACTGGACACAGGTATGACCATCACTTGCTGTGTTACTGGACACAGGTCATACACTCACTGTGTTACTGGACACAGGTCATACACTCACTTACTGTGTTACTGGACACAGGTCATACACTCACTGTATTACTGGACACAGGTCATACACTCACTTACTGTGTTACTGGACACAGGTCATTCACTCACTGTATTACTGGACACAGGTCATACACTCACTTACTGTGTTACTGGTCACAGGTCATACACTCACTGTGTTACTGGACACAGGTCATACACTCACTTGCTGTGTTACTGGACACAGGTCATACACTCACTGTATTACTGGACACAGGTCATACACTCCCTTACTGTGTTACTGGACACAGGTATGACCATCACATACTGTGTTACTGGACACAGGTCATACACTCGCTGTATTACTGGACACAGGTCATACACTCCCTTACTGTGTTACTGGACACAGGTATGACCATCACTTTCTGTGTTAGTGGACACAGGTCATACACTCACTTACTGTGTTACTGGTCACAGGTCATACACTCACTGTGTTACTGGACACAGGTCATAGACTCACTTACTGTGTTACTGGTCACAGCTAGGACCATCACTTGCTGTGTTACTGGACACAGGGCATACACTCACTTACTGTGTTACTGGACACAGGCCATACAATCACTTACTGTGTTACTGGACACAGGTAGGACCATCACTTACTGTGTTACTGGACACAGGTCATAGACTCACTTACTGTGTTACTGGACACAGGTAGGACCATCACTTGCTGTGTTACTGGACACAGGTATGACCATCACCTACTGTGTTACTGGACACAGGTCATACAATCACTTACTGTGTTACTGGACACAGGTCATACACTCACTTACTGTGTTACTGGACACAGGTCATACCTTCACTTGCTGTGTTACTGGACACAGGTCATACAATCACTTACTGTGTTACTGGACACAGGTCATACAATCACTTACTGTGTTACTGGACACAGGTCATACACTCACTTACTGTGTTACTGGACACAGGTCATACACTCACTTACTGTGTTACTGGACACAGGTCATACACTCACTTACTGTGTTACTGGACACAGGTGAGATGATCATTCAGTGTTACTGAAAACAGGTGAGACAATATCTTACTGTGCACAGGTGATACAATTTCTTGCCAAGAAACAAACAATAATATTTTATATAATTTAATTATAATATTCTTAATTGGTGATATGGATGGTTCTGTGTGTAAATCTAACATGGTCAGTTCTATGTTATAAACTTAAATATGGTTGAACTCCTGTTTCTATTTAAGTACTGCTACATTAATGCTTTGTGTATACAGAAAGTGAAGCGTCGACATGTGACATCAGAGCTGCCACCAGTGGGACTGGACAAGATGACAGTTGTGGCGGACACCCAGGGAGAGGTACATGTGTTCGCACACCCTGAGGACGAGATCATGGTCCACCAGGAAGGTCAGACTAGTGGACAGGTATGCTCCATATTTGGGGTGGGCAATAATAGTGCAACACCAATGTATTGCAGTATTTGTCTAGCAATATGTTTGAAAGTTAAGCACTGTTATGAAACAGTTTTACAGAAGTTAAGCTAAGATTTTTAATGACAGTAAGCTAGCTTTGTATCATTACTCTCAAACCAATTTAACATGATTTATAATTTACCATTGAAGATTGCTGAACTTGTGCTTGTTTTCTGTATTTTCTACAATAAATCATATTTAATACTTTGAATTGATAGGAATACATTACAGTATGACATACTATTGCAATATCTTGCAATATAAAAACTGCATCTAATCCCCTCCCCTATCTATTACTAGTATACACTAGTTTACTGTAGTGGTCAATCAGGAGGGTTAATCCAGTTTATGCTGCATTGTTTGGTTATTCATACTCCCCTCATGCTCATTATACACTTAGCTTACAGTAGCACATGCAGTACAAACAGTTTATCTGTAATCTTGTGTTGATAATCTTTCGAATTAGAGGAAAAAGAAGATATAAGAAAATGTTAGTACATATGTATTGATTATTGCTTATGAAACCCTTACAGGTTTCTAAGGTGTCTGCACCAGCAAGTCTGGGACCAAGAAAAATAGCCAGTAAGGTAAGTACATATTGGTTTCAATATATTCAGATGTTTATTACTGTGATTGACATGGTTTATGAAAGATAACAGTTTAAGATGTGTTCAGCAGTAATGTAGCTTAACTTTGCTTTCAGAGCCTAGAACCAGATCCCATTCTGAAGCTGAAGAGGATTGTAGGTTTTGGTGGAGCTTCTTTTAGAGATGTAAGTAAAAAACATCTTTTCTAGAACACATATCATTTGGTATGTTATTAAAACGATGATATATTTACATTTCTATTGCAATTTCTTTTATAAGCATTACAAGAAGAAATAAATTGTGTTCATAGAGCTCGAGCTATGAATGCAATTTGATCCGGGTCAATTTGAAGCTTCACCTCCTGGTTCGTTTAACATGAGACAACTGTTAGAATAAAAGATTTGGTGATGCTCCAGGAATCTTGATTGCACCGATAACACACACACTTCAATATCGAAAATATGAGAGAATATCTATATTTAGGTCAATAATAACTGAATTATATAGAATATAAATATAAGGATTAAACAGCATGCAACACAGTATCATACTAACATATTCTCCGAGGCATATGTTTCTCTCCTACCCTGGACAGGTGTATCCACACTTTTACCGGTGTGAGATTTCCTTGTCTCACCCTAGGGTTAAGACGGGGGTTCCCCTATTAATAACAATGGTATGACATCACGTCAACAATCCATCAACGTCACGTCAACCCTGAATTTAGCCTGTAGCATTAACATTACATTTTGTATATGATACAGAATAGGTGAACAGGGTAAGAGAAAAGAATCATTCACCCCCTGTTGGTGAGATAGGGGAATCTCAACCCTCGGGGAAAGGTTCTTAAGTTGCCAAACACTCGGCAAAAACCTGTGTTTGGCAACTTAAGAATCTTCTCCCTCGGGTTGAGATTTCCCTATTAAACAAAACTGTGTTGCATACCATCATCAATGTTCAAAAAGTGCATTCTAGCCCTTAAATAAAAACAACTTCTATGATACTCATGATAAAATAATAAACATTACCAAACACCCACTAATAAGTTGATTAATTGGGTAAGGTACAGTACCTGGACTGACTCTGGTTGGTGTTAATAGCTTTAGAGTAGTCAGTTGCTACTTTTTGTGTTACAGGCGCTGTGGTCAGTGGATGCAGGTAGTGTTGTGTACCCCTGCCATGCAGTGGTTGTTGCTATGAAGATAAGTAACGGTCATCAGCGTTTCTTCGTTGGCCACACTGATAAGGTAAGGGTTCTTTTGGTCTCCACATTTTTCAAAACTAGGAGGATACCCTTTGACACATGTAAATGTTTTAATTTTATATACCTAGATACCCTGTGACACCTGTAAATGTTTTAATTTTATAAACCTAGATACCTGTGACACATGTGAATGTTTTAATTTTATAGACCTAGATACCCTGTGACACATGTCAACGTTTTAATTTTACATACCTAGATACCCTGTGACATATGTGAATGTTTTAATTTTATAAACCTAGATACCTGTGACACATGTGAATGGTTTAATTTTATATACCTAGATTCCCTGTGTCACATGTAAATGTTTTAATTTTATATACATAGATACTCTGTGACACATGTAAATGATTTAATTTTATATACCTAGATTCCCTGTGTCACATGTAAATGTTTTAATTTCATATACCTAGATACCCTGTGACACCTGTAAATGTTTTAATTTTATATACATAGATACTCTGTGACACATGTAACTGTTTTAATTTTATATACCTAGAAACCCTGTGACACATGTGAATGGTTTAATTTTATATACCTAGATAGCCTGTGACACATGTAAATGTTTTAATTTCATATACCTAGATACCCTGTGACTCATGTGAATGTTTTAATTTTATATGCCTAGATACCCTGTGACACATGTAAATGTTTTAATTTTATATACCTAGATACCCTGTGTCACATGTAAATGTTTTAATTTTATATACCTAGATACTCTGTGACACATGTAAATGTTTTAATTTTATATACCTAGATTCCCTGTGTCACATGTAAATGTTTTAATTTTATATACCTAGATTCCCTGTGACACATGTGAATGTTTTAATTTTATATACCTAGATTCCCTGTGTCACATGTAAATGTTTTAATTTTATATACATAGATACTCTGTGACACATGTAAATGTTTTAATTTCATATACCTAGATACCCTGTGACACCTGTAAATGTTTTAATTTTATATACCTAGATTCCCTGTGACACATGTGAATGTTTTAATTTCATATACCTAGATACCCTGTGACACATGAGAATGTTTTAATTTTATATACCAAGATACCCTGGGACACATGTGAATGTTTTAATTTTATATCCCTAGATACCCTGTGACACATGTGAATGTTGTAATTTTATATACCTAGATACCCTGGGACACATGTGAATGTTTTAATTTTATATCCCTAGATACCCTGTGACACATGTGAATGTTGTAATTTTATATACCTAGATACCCTGGGACACATGTGAATGTTTTAATTTTATATACCAAGATACTCTGTGACACATGTGAATATTTTAATTTTATATACCTAGATACCCTGTGACACATGAGAATGTTTTAATTTTATATACCAAGATACTCTGTGACACATGTGAATATTTTAATTTCATATACCTAGATACCCTGTGACACCTGTAAATGTTTTAATTTTATATACCTAGATTCCCTGTGTCACATGTAAATGTTTTAATTTTATATACCTAGATAATCTGTGACACATGTAAATGTTTTAATTTCATATACCTAGATACCCTGTGACACCTGTAAATGTTTTAATTTTATATACCTAGATAATCTGTGACACATGTAAATGTTTTAATTTTATATACATAGATACTCTGTGACACATGTAAATGTTTTAATTTCATATACCTAGATACCCTGTGACACCTGTAAATGTTTTAATTTTATATACCTAGATTCCCTGTGTCACATGTAAATGTTTTAATTTTATATACCTAGATTCCCTGTGTCACATGTAAATGTTTTAATTTTATATACCAAGATACCCTGTGACACATGTGAATATTTTAATTTCATATACCTAGATACCCTGTGACACATGTAAATGTTTTAATTTTATATACCAAGATACCCTGTGACACATGTGAAATCTTGACTTATGTATGTTTAGACCCTCGAGGTCCTGTGTCTGATGTTTTCTGACTGTTTTGCGTAAATAGGTATCCTGTATCAGTTTGACGGGTAATTCCTCCTTGCTGGCCTCCGGACAGACAGGTGTTCTCAGTGCTGTCCGCATCTGGAAATTTCAGACCGGGGAGTGTCTGGCAATGTGTAAAACACATGTGCACTCCCTCCACTGCCTGAGGTAATAATCAGTATGAACACATGACATATAGACAAGCTGTCTAAAGGTGATAGTTCTCTTAGAGTAATTAGCAGATTACTTGTCTCTCTATCACTGGATTTGTTTAAGTAAACCACTTAACTGTAGCAGCAATATCTATCCACAAAATGATTAATGGACTTATTCTTGTCTATACATATAAAGTAATACATATAAAGTAATACATATAAAGTAATACACATAAAGTAATACATATAAAGTAATTATAAAGTAATACATATAAAGTAAAGTAATACATATAAAGTAATACATATAAAATAATTATAATTACTTATTGTAATGTTTTGTTCTAAATTTCCAAGATGATATAGATAGACGTATTTAAAAAAAATCCTCCTCACTAGTATGTAAGCCACATGTATTCCTTGTCAGAAGAGAAATGAGGAACAATGGAGTCTCAAGGACTGCCTACTCCCGCCTTTTGTTGTACAATGTCTCTTGAGTTATAATCTTGTATCCAGATCAAAAATAACATAAAACCTTCATTGTTTCAGCTTCTCTCACAAAGGGAATGTACTTTGTGGCGTGGGGAAAGACGGGCATGGTAAAAATGTAAGTAGTTTGGTAACACAGCTGTTATTTTAATTGTCATCCTTTAAATACTGATGAAATCATCTCACAGTGTGAACATTCTATGTCACAGCTCAATGTAAAGAGCACACCGTTTTTTCAGTATAGACTATAATCCACTCTATTTCTCAGCAAGGCTGTAACAGTTAATATAGAGAGTACACTCTACTTTTGGTAAAGGATACTAGTAGACCAGTTACTATAGAGACACAAAACCACTCTCAGTCAATGACCACTGTTATTTGTTGTAGATGGTTGTAATCTGGGACACGTCCAAAGTGGCTAAGTCACGAGAAGTGTCAGTGATGGCAAAGGCACACACTGATGTAGAAATAGAGAGCATGAAAGTGGCAGCCTTTGACGATACCAGGTAATGTACATATGGAGGCAAACATTTCTTTGTAGAGTTAAGAACTAGTAGACCTATACCCTTCAATAACCTGCTAATTATGGGTGTATTTATAAGTGTAACAATAACTTACATGTAAACAGTATGTATACTGTTTCAACTCATCAGGGCTTTTTATTGCCAATTCAGTTATTTATCCCAACACATCATATTCCTGTAGAAAATATTAAAGTAAATTCTCTTTAATTTGGGGTGGTAGTAAATTGTTTGATATGATATGTACAAAGTGATTGTAAAAAGACTAAAAAATGCTGTATATGTTTTAATTGGTCCCTTAGCTGTGGGTTGAATTAGCTCCCACTTTGAGATCTCACTGTAGATATCTGATCAATGATCAACCTCATGTTGAATTCACAATCTTGTTAAGTGCAAAAATTAAAACAGGTGAAACTTTCCATTTGATTTTTTTTGTGATGATAACAACTGACGTATTGTATCTCCCAGGATGGTATCTTGTGGACGTGACAATATTCGACTGTGGCGGGTCAAGGATGGTCATCTGAGGTCAGCCCCTGTCAATCTTGGCGAACATCACACGGTGGAGTTTACAGATGTGTGCTTTGAAGCAGGATACCATGCTGACAAAGATCCCTCCGACAGACTAGTGTGAGCATTTAGCTATCAGTTTCTTGTGCAAAAACTGTATATCTGTAGTAAATCTGGTCACATATTTGTTTATATTACCTGTACATGTATATCTAGTAAATCTGGTCACATATTTGTTTATATTACCTGTACAGCTATATCTAGTAGATCTGGTCACATATTTGTTTATATTACCTGTATAGGTATATCTAGTAAATCTGGTCACATATTTGTTTATATTACCTGTACAGCTATATCATCAGTATATCTGTAGTAGATCTGGTCCTGTATTTATTTATATTACCTGTACAGGTATATCTACAGTAGATTTGGTCCTATATTTGTTTATATTACTTGTACAGGTATATCTACAGTAGATCTGGTCCTATATTTGTTTATATTACCTGTACAGGTATATCTATAGTATATTTTGTCCTATATTTGTTTATATCACCTGTACAGGTATATCTACGGTAGATCTGGTCCTTTATTTGTTTATATTACCTGTACAGGAATGCCTGCAGTAGATCTGGTCCTATATTTGTTTATATTACCTGTACAGGTATGCCTGCAGTAGATCTGGTCACATATTTGTTTATATTACCTGTACAGGTATGCCTGTAGTAGATCTGGTCCTATATTTGTTTATATCACCTGTACAGGTATATCTACGGTAGAACTGGTCCTTTATTTGTTTATATTACCTGTACAGGTATGCCTGCAGTAGATCTGGTCACATATTTGAGATAGAGCTGCAAAAGGTATCTATTCAGAATGTCCGCCGACTACTGCCGACGGACACCAAGCCTGTCAAGGAGAAACAGACTTTCAGATCAGGTAAGGTCCTTATTAACTAGTGTGATACAATAATTAACTAATGAAATATAGATTTCAGAGACACATTACAATTTGACTGTTATTTAAGTTACACAGGTAATATCTTCTTAATTCTATTGTCAGGTTCAGGTATTGGCATCAACTGTATGACAGTAAATGAGACGTTTTGTGTGACGGGATCTGACGATGGTTTCCTGCGCCTATGGCCGCTGGACTTTGCTCATGTTTACCTTGAAGCTGGTGAGATCAATTAATTTATTATTCTGCTTTTTTGTTGCATTCTTCTCAAAATATTTAGTGTTATCTGGTGTTAAATTAGATCAGGCATGCAGATATGTATGAATATTTTGACAACAACAAATAATGTGTGATTTTACAATGTACATACAGAACATGAGGGACCAGTGACAGCCATAGACCTCACTTCAGATGGACTCAAGATATTGGCAGGAACAGCAATGGTAGGTTACCACTTCATGATACAGAACTAATATGGTTAAATGAACTTTACAGTTGTAGGGATATAGTCATGTATCCACATATGTTACAACTATAGAGATGTTGTCATATCTGTATGAACTTAACAGCTGTAGGGATATAGTCATGTTTGTTACAACTATAGAGATGAAGTCATATCTGTATGAACTTTACAGCTGTAGGGATATTTAGTCATGTTTGTTACAACCATAGAGATGTAGTCATATCTGTATGAACTTTAAAGCTGCAGGGATATAGTCAAGTTTGTTACAACTATAGAGATGAAGTCATATCTGTATGAACTTTACAGCTGTAGGGATATAGTCATGTTTGTTACAACAATAGAGATGTTGTCATGTTTGTTACAACTATAGAGATGTTGTCATATCTGTATGAACTTTGCAGCTGCAGGGATATAGTCATGTTTGTTACAATAATAGAGATGTTGTCATGTTTGTTACAACAATAGAGATGTTGTCATATCTGTATGAACTTTACAGCTGTATGGATATAGTCATGTTTGTTACAACTATAGAGATGTTGTCAAGTTTGTTACAACTATAGAGATGTAGTCATATCTGTATGAAGTTTACAGCTGTAGGGATATAGTCAAGTTTGTTACAACCATAGAGATGTTGTCATATCTGTATGAACTTTACAGTTGTAGGGATATAGTCATGTTTGTTACAACCATAGAGATGTTGTCACATCTGTATGAACTTTACAGCTGCAAGGATATAATCATGTTTGTTACAATAATATAGAGGTGGTCATGTTTGTTACAACTATAGAGATGTAGTAATATATGTATGAACTTTACAGCTGCAGGGATATATTCATGTTTGTTACAACCATAGAGATGTTGTCATGTTTGTTACAACTATAGAGATGTTGTCGTGTCTGTACGAACTTTTCAGCTGTAGGGTTATAGTCATGTTTGTTACAACTATAGAGATTTTGTCATATCTGTATGAACTTTACAGCTGCAGGGATATAGTCATGTTTGTTACAATAATAGAGATGTTGTCATGTTTGTTACAACCATAGAGATGTTGTCACATCTGTATGAACTTTACAGCTGCAAGGATATAATCATGTTTGTTACAATAATATAGAGGTGGTCATGTTTGTTACAACTATAGAGATGTAGTAATATATGTATGAACTTTACAGCTGCAGGGATATAGTCATGTTTGTTACAATAATAGAGATGTTGTCATGTTTGTTACAACTATAGAGATGTTGTGATATCTGTATGAACTTTACAGCTGTAGGGATATCGTCAAGTTTGTTACAACTATAGAGATGTTGTCATGTTTGTTACAACTATAGAGATGTTGTCGTGTCTGTACGAACTTTTCAGCTGTAGGGTTATAGTCATGTTTGTTACAACTATAGAGATGTTGTCGTGTCTGTACGAACTTTTCAGCTGTAGGGTTATAGTCATGTTTGTTACAACTATAGAGATGGATGTTGTCATGTTTGTTACAACTATAGAGATGTAGTCATATCTGTATGAACTTTACAGCTGTAGGGATATAGTCAAGTGTAATACAACTATAGAGATGTAGTCATGTTTGTTACAACTATAGAGATGTAGTCATATCTGTATGAACTTTACAGCTGCAGGGATATATTCATGTTTGTTACAACCATAGAGATGTTGTCATATCTGTATGAACTTTACAGCTGCAAGGATATAATCATGTTTGTTACAATAATATAGATGTGGTCATGTTTGTTACAACTATAGAGATGTAGTCATATCTGTATGAACATTAGCTGTGGTGTGTCATGGTTGAGTATGTTTACCTTGTTTTAGGGCACTTTGGGGACCCTGGACATCTCCACACGGGCCTACACCACAGTGATGAGGTCACACACCGGGCGTATTGCTGATGTGGCAGTGGACCCCTACAGGAAACACATGGCCACCGTGTCAGAGGATCACTCGATCCGTGTGTGGGAGTCAGAAACCCTACAGCAGGTATGGCCTAACCCACTGGTCATCTTCTATCTCATATCATCCTATGTATTGTTGTTGGAGAAATTTCTACGTAACTCAGATTTAATGACAGTGTCCAATTTAGATTAGATTTTAGGTCAAGATAGGACTCCTGTAAATTACAATAGTAGCAAATGATGTGGCGTTATATTTACAGCTGTATGACTTCAGTGCACCCGAGGAGTGCCCCTGTATCATTCATTACCACCCGTCACGACAGATATTTGCCTGTGGATTTGAAAGTGGTGTAGTCAGAGTGTTTAATGTGCAGACCACCAGTATGATGGCAGAACACAGGTAATAAACATCTTCACAATCATGTTCTCCACCCAGGGGTTAATCTCTGCTGATTTATTCTACAAGACAAAGGAGCTGTAATAGTCCCCTAGACAGTGTTCTAGTTATAATAATAGTTTTTATGACTTTAATCTAAATAAAGAGAAGTATTCATTTGATTTTGATGGATTTTGTTACACACTGCTTAGAAAATTAAACACAAACTTATAAACAATAACAATTTTTTAAGAGTTTTTGTGTAATTTACAGACAACACAGAGGAAAGATCACAGGCCTTGCTTTCTCTCCCACCGGAGACTTTTTGTACAGTGCCTGTTCCCTTGGCTCTTTGGCACACTATGATGCTACATCTGAGAAGTATGAGCTGCTTCGTCTTCTGGGTAACACAGTGGCACGAGGCACCAGACATTCCCCAGACATTTTGTCGGTCAGTGCTGATGGACGAAGAATGGCGTTTATAGGGCCATCAGAGTACACAGTCTGTGTGGTGGATGCCAAGTCATTAGACGAGGTTTGTATCTTACTTATTTTTGAGTCATTTAAACACTGAAGGGAGGTATGACTGAAGTGACTTCCTTGACTGTTGGAAACTTGATGATTTTATGTGCTGTATTGTATGTATCTTACAGGTGGTACGAATAGACGTGACAAATCTGAATTCCTCAGATGCTGGGCGTTCATCACTAGACGCTGCTGTCAGGCTTCATTTTGCCCCACTAAGTCTTGGGCATCTAATAGTCATCACATCCAGTCACAAACTACTCAAGTTTGATGCCCGAACTGGACGTCTGCTTTCTGAGGTATGTACAGTCATTTTGTTTTTTTGTTTTTTATGTTTGGCCGTTTAGAACCTGGGATGGAATGATATTAAATTTCTTTATAGCAGTAACCTTGACTTACTTTCAAGGTTATGGGTCAAACACATGTGAAAACTTCAAACATCAACAACTAGAGAATCATAAAGTCTCGAGCCATCAAAGTCACACATGAATGACTAGCGTCATACTAATCAGAGTTTGGGATGTAAACGAAAGCATCCCAGGATGTGCAATACAGAATGACACTGTGTTGAGACAAAAAACAGCATGTTCAGGATGCAATATTTTACATCCCAAAATTGTGGTATGTAGCTGGTCCTGGTTGTCACATTGTCTGGACGTATATGGACCCATGAGAAACCTTTAGATGAGAGACGATTTTGGAGTTTATTAGGAGTATCTTGAGATTGTAACATAAAAAAATTCCTGTCCTGCAGCCTGTACAATTTTATGTCACAGGTGGCCAACATCCACAGGACAGGCTGTTCTACTGTGGCAGTCACCAGTAATGGCCGTCACCTAGCAACAGGAGGGGACAAGGTCATCAAGATCTGGGACTACAACATGAAGCTGGACATCAACTTTCAGGTAATATCATACTTCATTACTAATCAGCAACTGTCTCCACAGTTAGTTAGTGACCTTTAAACTGTTCTATATCCCAAGTCAACAAATTAAGTACATTGTATAAACTATTGTATCTCCCCAGGTAGTAAGCTTTAACTGTTGTGTTCCCTCAGTCAGTTAGTTAAGTGTAGACTATTGTATCTCCCTAGTCAGCTAGTAAGCTTTAACTGTTGTGTTCCCTCAGTCAGTTA
>NW_018405039.1:356939-387188 GCF_002113885.1 Mizuhopecten yessoensis
ACTGTTGTATCTCCCTAGTCAGCTAGTAAGCTTTAACTGTTGTATCTCCCTAGTCAGCTAGTAAGCTTTAACTGTTGTATCTCCCTAGTCAGCTAGTAAGCTTTAACTGTTGTATCTCCCTAGTCAGCTAGTAAGCTTTAACTGTTGTATCTCCCTAGTCAGCTAGTAAGCTTTAACTGTTGTATCTCCCTAGTCAGCTAGTAAGCTTTAACTGTTGTATCTCCCTAGTCAGCTAGTAAGCTTTAACTGTTGTATCTCCCTAGTCAGCTAGTAAGCTTTAACTGTTGTATCTCCCTAGTCAGCTAGTAAGCTTTAACTGTTGTATCTCCCTAGTCAGCTAGTAAGCTTTAACTGTTGTATCTCCCTAGTCAGCTAGTAAGCTTTAACTGTTGTATCTCCCTAGTCAGCTAGTAAGCTTTAACTGTTGTATCTCCCTAGTCAGCTAGTAAGCTTTAACTGTTGTATCTCCCTAGTCAGCTAGTAAGCTTTAACTGTTGTATCTCCCTAGTCAGCTAGTAAGCTTTAACTGTTGTATCTCCCTAGTCAGCTAGTAAGCTTTAACTGTTGTATCTCCCTAGTCAGCTAGTAAGCTTTAACTGTTGTATCTCCCTAGTCAGCTAGTAAGCTTTAACTGTTGTATCTCCCTAGTCAGCTAGTAAGCTTTAACTGTTGTATCTCCCTAATCAGCTAACTAACTTAACAACTAGTATTGTTTCTCTGCAGTTAACTATACCCATGATGAAAAATTAGTTGGGATAAATTTTGTCAAATTCTGGCTTCAGATGTTGTATTTTCATTTATTTATAACATGAATATTATACATAGGATTTTTTCTTTTGAGATACAGTTTCCTAAAATTTGTTTGTTTACAAACCATCAGTATGTTTAACATGATGTTCTGTTGGGGCAGACTAGAGCTCTTTGTAGCATGCCTACCCTGTGTGGTAATAATTAACAATAACAGCCCTGTTATTTTATTCTCAGGTCTTTATAGGCCACTCGGAGAATGTGAGCAAGATCCTCTTCACCCCTGATGGCCAGGGTTTGCTGAGCGTTGGAGAGGCAATTTATGTCTGGGATTTCATGGCTTCCAAGCCCCCGTCTCCAATTGAGTAAGTCTCTCCCTCCCTTGTCAAGTTAGTCAGATTTTGGTGGATGGAATCACCATCTTTTCAGCAAAGAGTCCCCTCTCAGTGGAGGAAGTCATCACTTCCTCAAGACTAAGTCACCATGTACTTAGTAGGGTGATATATCCCCTCATTTGATCAAAATGCTTGCTTAATAGAAAGTGTCACCACTGCACAGTAGATTGAGTCACACCTTAGTAAAATATGTCACCTCTTTAGAACAGTAATACCCACAGTAGAGCAAATCAAGTGTCCCCAGCGAAGTAACTCAGCTTTCAGTAGAGTGAGCCACTGCTCCTGTGAGTCACCTCTCAGTAAAAACAAGTCACCTGATTAGAACAGTAATGCCCACCTCCTCATAAGTCATCTCTCTGTATACGAGTCAAATCTCAGTCTCTTAGTTCACCCCCTCCTCAGAACATTACCCTGTCTCTTGTTTAGCGGCATGAGTCACCCCTCTGAATCATCCCTCAGAGGGGTGAATCAATCTGTTTTAAATGTAGTAGTCACTCCTTTGTGAGAAGATTAACTTTCTATCCAGTAGAGTAAATTACCCCCTCAACAGTAGAGTAGATTTCCACTCCTCATTGGAATAAGTTATTTGTCAATGAAATGAGTCTCTTCCTCCTCAGTGGGATAAATCATCCTTCCTAAGTAGAACAAACCAGCCCCTCATTAGTGAAGTAGGTCACTCCTTTCTATAAACCACTTTAATGGAAGTAGTCACTTCTTGTTCAAAAGACAAGTCAGTCTTCTTGTGTAGATCAATCAGTTTCTCAACAAAAAGTCAGTTACCACCTCTTCAGTAAAATTGTTCACCCTTAAATATTTCAATTCCTACTCAAGTTGCTACTAACAAATGTAACCTGTTTCATTTAACGATGAATTTGACCAGATTAACAATGCCTGTGCGTATGATTTTGCGACGGGAGATAATTATTGACATGTTTTAACAAAGAAGATACCACTTGATGAGACTACATTTTTATTGAAGCTACACAAGAAATTGTTCAAACAACCAAAATCGATCAATCAGCTCACGTTTGCTGGCGGTAGTGACAAGTCATGTACTGCCCTAGAAATTCTCCTTCCAGCTACCCATTTTGCCTCTTGTGTCGGTATCAACCCCTGGTACAAATCGAAAACAACGTAGATCCATGTGGTCCTGTCTTATATGAAATGCAGTTGAACAGCCAACCGCTATATGAAATTGTTTCGTACTTTCAAGCCACGTATGGTTTCCTGTCTAATTCAACATTCAATTACTGCAGCTTCACATTCCAGAAGATACAGAACCTTGAAATTTAGTGGCTCTCCACTTCGAGCTAGTTAAAATATGGCTGCTGTAGACTCGCAGCTGAGCCTGCCCACCGCGTCTAGACATTAGTCTTTTGCGATGACATGTCAGAAAATTTGATATCTTATGAAATCATCAACAAAAAGTAAATATAGCATTTAAAATATGGTTATGTGTTTTGTTTCTACATAATTTGGCTGTATTGAACTATCAACACATACCATCATATTGTATGATGGTCCTACAATGACAGACTATATTTTTGTTTAAATTACATCTATACGTAAACTTGCACAAGCTCCAGAACCTGGGACAAACTATCAGAATTGCTTTGGTCGGTTTCATGGGGTGATGAATTGAATTGGTCTTGAAACAAATTCAACATGAACTGCAAATCAAGATTTAATGCTTAAATGCATGGAGTCGGTGCTTCTTGATTGAGTGAGTTGCTTCAAACGTCCATGAGGTGAATCACTTTCTCCTCTGTAGAGATCAGCTGCTCCATTGTGTGGTAAGTTACCCCTTACTCAGTACAGTGAGTAAACAATCCATTACAAACTTTATACAGGTGTTACAGTTCTTCAATTCCATCAGAAATCAAGTCTGGATCGAATATTATGTATAACAATAGAAAAGAATAATTTGAGCTCTGTATGAGTTGATTGTCACCATTTTGTTTCAGGGGTCGTGAGTACGCTGAAAAAGACTACATGCAACTACAACGGGACAGGACAAGTAAGTATAAAATGACAAGGCCAATAGTCACCTTAGCCAGTTACATCTGATGTATCTAATGTATTACACTAGTTACCATCGCTACCTACATCTGATCTAATGTATTACACTAGTTACCATGGCTACCTACATCTGATCTAATGTATTACACCTGTTTCCATGGCTACCTATATCTGATTTAGTAAGCTCACTTGGGCTGTTTGTCCTTTAAATTTTCCTTTGAAGTGTTTCTAGTCCAGAACTAGGAACAGAGGGATGGGGCAAAATGGAGGAAATAAACTTAAATCTTTAAAAGTCTTCTTTTTGATTAATATGTACAAGTTTCTGTTGCTAAGTTTTAATGTATTGTGTACCAGTAGCTGATTAGTCTTAACATATTGTGTACAAGTGTCTTTGGCACAAGTTTTAATGAAATTGGATGTACTTTATCTTTCATGTAGACAACAGCATAGATGATATTCTTGAACGAAGTTTAGAGGAAACGTCATATCTTGAGCTACCAAGGCGATCACCACCTCGACCAATCAGCTACAACTCTAGTAGTCGCATCGAGGATCTTAGCTCCATACATAAGGCTTCTAATGAAGGTTAGCCACGCAGTCAATACATCATTTACAGTCACTTTAAAGCTAGTGTACATTCTTTTACCTATAATGAATGTTTGCTCTTGCGCTTTGCTGCAAAAGTGAACTCCCATGGAGTAGATTTTGCTGGAGAATAATGTACATGTATATACAAACCCCTTGTTTCTGAGTAAATATCACAACATAACAAGATTTATGAATTCTTGATCAACTTACAAATTAATGACAAATTATGTATAAGTAAAAATATCCTGTGAAATGTAAGTGATTTACATTGCTTTTAAAATTTGAGAAGTCTTACAAATATTTCATTGCAACAGTTTAAATGTATAGGCCCAAGAGCTTTACAGCTTTAATGATTTCTTTGAAAATAACATCAAGAACGCCTTCCTAAATGTGTGTTTTAACATGTTTAGCAGATGATGATTTGGTGACTGGAACATCAGAGAGGGAAGCAATTTTAATCGGTCCAAAACTGAAGACAGCATTCACAGAGAAGCATGAAGACAGTAGTCAAGAGTCTGTAAGTCTTCACATTGAAAATGATTGAGAGTCTACAAGTGTACAGAGGTCACATGTCTGTGTTCAGGTGTACAGAGGTCACATGTCTGTATTCATGTGTACAGAGGTCACATGTCTGTATTCAGGTGAACAGAGGTCACATGTCTGTATTCAGGTGTACAGAGGTCAAATGTCTGTATTCATGTGTACAGATGTCACATGTCTATTCATGTGTACAGAGGTCACATGACTATTCAGGTGTACAGAGGTCACGAGACTATTTATGTGTACAGAGGTCACATGTCTGTATATGTATTCAGGTATACAGAAGTCACATGTCTGTATTCATGTGTACAGAGGTCACATGACTATTCAGGTGTACAGAGGTCACAGTCTGTATTCAGGTGTACAGAGGTCACATGTCTTTATTCAGGTGTACAGAAGTCACATGTCTGTATTCAGGTGTACAGAGGTCACATGACTGTATTCAGGTGTACAGAGGTCACATAACTGTATTTAGGTGTACAGAGGTCACATGACTGTATTCAGGTGTACAGAGGTCACATGTCTGTATTCAGGTGTACAGAGGTCACTGTCGGTATTCAGGTGTACAGAGGTCACATGTCTGTATTCAGGTGTACAGAGGTCACTGTCTGTATTCAGGTGTACAGAGGTCACATGTCTTTATTCAGGTGTACAGAAGTCACATGTCTGTATTCAGGTTTACAGAAGTCACATGTCTGTATTCAGGTGTACAGAGGTCACATTTCTGTATTCAGGTGTACAGAGGTCACATGTCTGTATCCAGGTGTACAGAAGTCACATGTCTGTATTCAGGTGTACAGAAGTCACATGTCTGTATTCAGGTGTACAGAGGTCACATGACTGTATTCAGGTGTACAGAGGTCACATGTCTGTATTAAGGTGTACAGAGGTCACATGTCTGTTTTCAGGTGTACAGAAGTCACATGTCTGTAGTCAGGTGTACAGAAGTCACATGTCTGTATTCAGGTGTACAGAGGTCACATGTCTGTTTTCAGGTGTACAGAGGTCACTTGTCTGTTTTTAGGTGTACAGAGGTCACATAACTGTATTCAGGTGTATAGAGGTCACATGTCTGTATTCAGGTGTACAGAGGTCACATGTCTTTATTCAGGTGTACAGAAGTCACATGTCTGTATTCAGGGGTACAGAGGTCACATGTCTGTATTCAGGTGTACAGAGGTCACATAACTGTATTTAGGGTCTGTAGTCAGGTGTACAGAGGTAAAGGTGTACAGAGGTCACATGTCTGTTTTCAGGTGTACAGAGGTCACTTGTCTGTTTTCAGGTGTACAGAGGTCACATGTCTGTATTCAGTTGTACAGAGGTCACATGTCTGTATTCAGGTGTACAGAAGTCACATGTCTGTAGTCAGGTGTACAGAGGTAACATGTCTGTATTCAGGTGTACAGTTGTCAAGTATCTGTACACCTGAATACAGACATGTGACATCTGTACACCTGAATACAGACATGTGACCTCTGTACCCCTGAAAACAGACAAGTGACCTCTGTTTTCAGGTGTACAGAGGTCACATGTCTGTATTCAGGTGTACAGTTGTCAAGTATCTGTAATTATTATGTGTACATGGGTTAAGGGTGTTCATTTTTACATTAGCATTGAAACATCCTGAAAACTGCCTGCCAGAACTGACAACTGAAGGCAACTGAACTGATAACTTAAGTAAACACATTGGGAATCTGTCGCTGACGATGGCTTTAGTATGAATGAATGGGGAATAACTATATAGTAGAATGAGAATGATGTTTCTCAATCCATAGTTATTCAAAGAATCATAAAGGCGGTATCACCTGTGCTTTGTTTACAGAATGAGATTGTTGAGGTTGTATGACCTGTGTTTTCTTTACAGGGTGATATTTACTTTTGTTTTGATTACAGGATGAGGATGTTGGGGTTGAACCACTTGCACCTAGTCCTCAGCGTCAAAAACACAAACAGTTCAGTATGGGAAAGCGTCCAGGGAAGAAGGCCCCTGTGGGAAGTCCTGGAGCAAGGAGAGAAGGAGAGGCTGTGAAACCCTCCTCACACAAACACTTCCAGCAGCGGGAACAGACCTATGGCATGGCACAGGTGTTTTTCCATATTACCCTTAATTGTCTCTTAGATATTTCCTTACCCATCTTGCTGTCTCTTAGATACTATTTTACTGTATCTTAGATGCTCCCTTACCTGTCTATTTTATACTCTTTTCTCAGTATCTTTGATGCAGGAATATCATAAAATATTGTGAAGTATTTCATGAATGTGAGCCAGATACTTTTTAGTACTTTTCTTTTCTTTGAAGTAAAGTTAATTGGGGCTCTGCATCAGAGATGTGGGTGCTCTATTCTTACTCCAAATTTCCTTCTTTGACAGAGACGATATACAGCCCCTCCGAACCAGGCAGGTCTAAAGCTCAAGTCTGTGATTGGCTACAATGGAAACGGTAGAGGCAATATGGTGTGGCAACCTGACACAGGTAGGTATCTACAACAACACAATCTATATCTGACTGGCCTGACACAGTAAGTTCTTACAAACACACAATCTATATCTGACTGGCCTGATACAGTAAGGTCTTACAAACACACAATCTATATCTGACTGGCCAGATACAGTAAGGTCTTAAAAAGACACAACCTATATCTGATTGGCCAGACACAGTAAGTTCTTACAAACACACAATATATATCTGACTGGCCTGACACAGTAAGTTCTTACAAAAACACAACCTATATCTGACTAGCCTGATACAGTAAGTTCTTACAAAGACACAACCTATATCTGACTGGCCTGATACAGTAAGTTCTTACAAACACACAATCTATATCTGACTGGCCTGATACAGTAAGTTCTTACAAACACACAATCTATATCTGACTGGCCTGATACAGTAAGGTCTTACAAACACACAATCTATATCTGACTGGCCTGATACAGTAAGGTCTTACAAAGACACAATCTATATCTGACTGGCCAGACACAGTAAGTTCTTACAAACACACAATCTATATCTGACTGGCCTGATACAGTAAGTTCTTACAAACACACAATCTATATCTGACTGGCCTGATACAGTAAGTTCTTACAAACACACAATCTATATCTGACTGGCCTGATACAGTAAGTTCTTACAAAGACACAATCTATATCTGACTGGCCTGATACAGTAAGTTCTTACAAAGACACAATCTATATCTGACTGGTCTGATACAGTAAGGTCTTACAAACACACAATCTATATCTGACTGGACAGACACAGTAAGGTCTTACAAAGACACAATCTATATCTGACTGGCCTGACACAGTAAGTTCTTACAAAAACACAACCTATATCTGACTGGTAAGACACGGTAAGGTCTTACAAAGACACAACCTATATCTGACTGGTAAGACACGGTAAGGTCTTACAAAGCCACAACCTATATCTGACTGACCTGATACAGTAAGGTCTTACAAAGACACAACCTATATCTGACTGCCCTGATACAGTAAGGTCTTACAAAGACACAATCTATATCTGACTGGCCTAACACAGTAAGTTCTTACAAAGACACAATCTATATCTGACTGGCCTGATACAGTAAGGTCTTACAAAGACACAACCTTTATCTGACTGGTAAGACACAGTAAGGTCTTACAAAGACACAACCTATATCTTACTGGTAAGACACAGTAAGGTCTTACAAAGACACAACCTATATCTGACTGGTAAGACACGACAAGGTCTTACAAAGACACAACCTATATCTGACTGGTAAGACACGGTAAGGTCTTACAAAGACACAACCTATATCTGATTCAGCTGACATAGTAGCCACGTGTACTCCATATCTGTGTCTATGTGCTTAAGGCATGGGTGGTTTTTCCCCAGGTACTCCTGTTTCCCTCCGAAACCAAACCAGGCTTGTCCTTAAATGACCCTTGTCTAGCTGATATTTGGCCCTTAACTTTCTTGGATACAGGATTATATCAAGTTTGTCAAATACACTTGATTTCACAGATTTGGTTGCCTACACTTATTTGTACAGGTCTGTTTGCCTATACCTATTTGTACAGGTCAGTTTTCCTACACTTATTTGTACAGGTCTGTTTGCCTACAATTATTTGTACAGGTCTGTTTGTCTACACTTATTTGTACAGGTCTGTTTGCCTACACTTACTTGTACAGGTCTGTTTGCCTATACCTATTTGTACAGGTCTGTTTGCCTATACCTATTTGTACAGGTCAGTTTTCCTACACTTATTTGTACAGGCCTGTTTGCCTACAATTATTTGTACAGGTCTGTTTGTCTATACCTATTTGTACAGGTTTGTTTGCCTATACCTATTTGTACAGCTCTGTTTGCCTATACCTGTTTGTACAGGTCAGTTTGCCTACACTTATTTGTACAGGTCTGTTTGCCTATACCTATTTGTACAGGTCAGTTTGCCTACACTTATTTGTACAGGTCAGTTTGCCTACACTTATTTGTACAGATCTGTTTGCCTATACCTATTTGAACAGGTCAGTTTGCCTACACTTATTTGTACAGGTCTGTTTGCCTATACTTGTGGCTGTCTGGTGGTTGTGGAGGACCTGAACACTGGACAGCAGAGACATCTAACTGGACATGTGGAGGAGATCTCGACCCTGGCCTTACAGAACGATTGCCAGGTAAACACATGTGCTCCTTAAGCCATTTTAACTGGCGCATCCCTTGAGGAAACTAAGTTGAAACCTGTTTATCCAGTTGTATTTCGGTTATACCCATTTATTTTACCCAGCTTTTCTGACAAAATGATGATACTAATTATTTGTTTTTTTCTGTATGTCTATACACTTTATGCTATGCATATAATGATATAATGTCAAGTCTTGGGATAAGTTTCATCACTGTTGTGATGTGTGGAAACCTATGTATAATTAATGAGGCTTCCATATTCTGTTCAGTTAATTGGTTTCCAATCTGTTATCAGTAACTTTTTAAAAAAATGTCAGATTTTAAAGAAACTTAGAATGTAGATTCACATTGACCAAATTATAAATATAGGTTACAATGTTTACGCCAAACCTCAACAATAGACCAGGGCTTTAACTTTGTCCTGAAAGCAGGGGATATAAATTCTATAAATTTACTTATCTATATTTGATTTCATTTTATCAAAACTAAATAAATATTATGACCTCCAATGGTTTGGGTTAATTTTGTAAAAAGAAAACAAATCAGGGTATATCTGTGCAAAAGATATGTACCATTGTTTTTTCTAACCACCTGGCTATCTTGAAATTCTTTTGAAGAACACTAGGGGAGAGATTCTATAACCTGGCCTTAGAACGCCTATGTTTAGCTTATTGCACTTCACACAGAAGATACCTTTATGTTTGTTAGGATGGAAAAGTGTGTCAGACCATTGATTTATTGTTTTAGGTGTTGGCCTCTGCCAGTGGTTCCTTTGGTCTGTCTGCCAGTCAAATCTGCCTGTGGAATCTAAAGGACATGGTGTGTCACAAAGTCCTACAGCACCATGAACATGACATTGTGTCCCTGGCGTATTCCCGTGATGACCGCTTCCTCATATCGGTTGGTAAGTACCAAAATATATTGCTAAAACAGACAGTGACTGTAACATGATCCCCTGAACTTGCCTGACATTGAAGGTGATTTTAACTACTTTATTCCTGTCTTCTAGGAGACTTCATCTGTATTCCTTGTATTAGGAGGCTAAACTTCCTGTATTTCTGTGTTCTAGGTGACTAGCTTCTGTGTCCCTGTGTTTTAGGTGACTAACTTCTTGTATCCCTGTGTTCTAGTTGACTAGCTTTATGTATCCCTGTGTTCTAGGTGGCTCACTTCCTGTATCCCTGTGTTCTAGGTGACTAGCTTCCTGTGTCCCTGTGTTCTAGGTGACTAGCTTTCTGAATCCCTATGTTCTAGGTGGCTAAATACCTGTATCCCTGTGTCATAGGTGGCTACCCTGTATCCCTGTGTTCTAAGTGGCTCACTTCCTGTATCCCTGTGTTCTAGGTGACTAACTTTCTGTATCCCTGTGTTCTAGGTGACTAGCTTCCTGTGTCCCTGAGTTCTAGGTGTCTAGCTTCCTGTATCCCTGTGTTCTAGGTGACTAGCTTCCTGTATCCCTGTGCTCTAGGTGACTAGCTTCCTGTATCCCTGTGCTCTAGGGGGCTAACTTCCTGTATCCCTGTGTTCTTGTTGACTAACTTTCTGTATCCCTGTGTTCTAGGTGACTAGCTTCCTGTGTCCCTGAGTTCTAGGTGACTAGCTTCCTGTATCCCTGTGTCCTAGGTGACTAGCTTCCTGTATCCCTGTGCTCTAGGTGGCTAACTTCCTGTATCCCTGTGTTCTAGGTGGCTAACTTCCTGTATCCCTGTGTTCTAGGTGACTAGCTTCCTGTATCCCTGTACTCTAGGTGGCTAACTTTCTGTATCCCTGTGTCATAGGTGGCTTCCCTGTATCTCTGTGTTTTAGATGATACCATTGTATCCCTGTTTTCTAAATGACTACCCTTGTATCCCTGTTTTCTAGTTGACACAACTTATTGTATTCCTGTGTTATAGGTGAGTGAACATTCTGTATCCCTGTTTTCTCCATGAGAACATGGAGGCTATATTTTCTAGTATCATGTTTTAGGTATGTAGTCCCTTTGTTATCGGTGACTGTACCTAATGTATTCCTGTGTTATAGTTGAATGAACATTCTGTATCTATGTGTTCTAGGTGAGTGAACATTCTGTATCTATGTGTTCAAGGTGACTACAAAGACTGCTGTGTGGTTGTATGGAGTACATACGACTATGAGATACTGACAAGTTCGAGAGTGACCAGCCCTATCCATGAGCTCAAGTGGGACCCCTACACTGTCAATGAGTTCGCGTCTGTGGGAGAGAATGGCACAGTGTTGTTTTGGCTCCTGGACGAAACCTCCAGTGAAGTGTGTCTCAATGTCCATGAGGCAGATGTTCCAGAGGAACTGATGCAGACTCACCACATGGTAAATATTGCTATTTGATTGTCCCATCAGTGTTTACTGTGTGACCTTCTCAACACAGTCAAGTTTTGATTATAATTTAGCATGATTCAATAGACCTGATAATAAAACTAAAAACAAGAACACGATATTACACACAAGTAAAGTGACATTAATTGCAATGATTCTGTAATGAATGATATTGCTGGTATAACCTGCTGTAATTATTTTTATAAAGGGGAGCCAATCAGTAGACTTCACATCAATGGTGTACGCAGGGGACAGCACGCTTTATGTATCAACTAACAACGGCAAGGTGTCTGCCTGGGATACCCGTCACAACACATGCTTCATACACTGGGAGGCAGACAACTGTGAGATAGGTAAGGATAGGTGTACCCAGCCTGGTCAGTAATAGGTAAATACAGGTGTATATCTGACCAGCCTGGTCAGTGATAGGTAAATACAGGTGTATATCTGACTAGCCTGGTCAATGATAGGTAAATATAGGTGTATATCTGACCAGCCTTGTCAGTAATAGGTAAATGCAGGTGTATATCTGACCAGCCTTGTCAGTGATAGGTAAATACAGGTGTATATCTGACCAGCCTGGTCAGTGATAGGTAAATACAGGTGTATATCTGACCTGTCTGGTCACTAGTCAGTGATAGGTAAGGATATACATCTGATTGGCCTTGTCAGAAATCTAACCTTTGAACTGCTTTATGTATATTGTGTGACAGCCTTGAATTGCTATATGTATTTCAATGAAAGGCCTTACTTGCTACATGTTTATGATTTATTAAATCTTGTGTGTAGGTGCCTTGGTATGTCGTGGTGGCCGTCTGCTGACAGGAAGTACAGGACGCAATCTAAGAATGTGGTCCATCGTGGGTGTAGGAGAGATGCGACTTCCCGGGGAACACAATAACATGCGAGGAGGCGGCTTGACTATGGAGGATGAAATGAATGTGGATGGAGAGGTTGTGTCTCTAGCATTTGATGAGGCACTGGATATGGTAAGGCCACTGATTTGTGATTTACTTGTGACTTGTAGCTACAACACCATTTTACTGTATACAGGGAAATGTTTGTCCAGTCAAACTTTTGTCCTTCACTGATAAAATCCATATTCAACCAGCGTTAATTTTGCCTTTTACAGGCAATGACTATATAGTATGTTAAGCAGTTGTTGTCAGAATAAATTCACCCTCATTTAAAGGGCAAAAAAGGCAGAAGTAAAACTGCATTTTTTTTGTTCTGTACTTTGTTAATGTTACTGCTATTTCTGTAATTTTTATTGGTGTGGTTACAGGGAATTGTTGGTACAAGTTCAGGCACACTGTGGTACATCAACTGGCCAGAGAGAACAAGTATCCGTCTTGTGTCAAGTCATATGTCAAGGGTAGGTAATGATAGAGGTCACATGTCCAGGGTAGGTAATGATAGAGGTCACCTGTCCAGGGTAGGTAATGATTGAGGTCACATGTCAAAGGTAGGTAATGATTAAGGTCACAAGTCAAAGGTAGGTAACGATTGAGGTCACATGTCAAAGGTAGGTAACGATTGAGGTCACATGTCAAAGGTAGGTAATGCTTGAGGTCACATGTCAAAGGTAGGTAACGATTGAGGTCACATGTCCAGGGTAAGTAATGATAGAGGTCACATGTCCAGGGTAGGTAATGATAGAGGTCACATGTCCAGGGGTGGTAATGATAGAGGTCACATGTCCAGGGGTGGTAATGATAGAGGTCACATGTCCAGGGTAGGGAATGATAGAGGTCACATGTCCAGGGTAGGGAATGATAGAGGTCACATGTCCAGGGTAGGGAATGATAGAGGTCACATGTCCAGGGTAGGTAATGATTGAGGTGACATGTGAAGGGTACGATTGAGGTCACATGTCCAGGGTAGGTAATGATTGAGGTCACATGTGTAGGGTAGGTAATGATAGAGGTCACATGTCCAGGGTAGGTAATGATTGAGGTCGCATGTCCAGGGTAGGTAATGATTGAGGTCGCATGTCTAGGGTAGGTAACAATTGAGGTCACATGTCCAGGGTAGGTAATGATAGAGGTCACATGTCCAGGGGAGGCAATGATAGAGGTCACATGTCCAGGGAAGGTAATAATTGAGGTCACATGTCAAAGGTAGGTAACGATTGAGGTCACATGTCCAGGGTAGGTAATGATAGAGGTCACATGTCCAGGGTAGGTAACGATTGAGGTCACATGTCAAGGGTAGGTAATGATTGAGGTCACATGTCCAGGGTAGGTAATGATAGAGGACACATGTCCAGGGTAGGTAATGATAGAGGTCACATGTCCAGGGTAGGTAACGATTGAGGTCACATGTCAAGGGTAGGTAATGATTGAGGTCACATGTGTAGGGTAGGTAATGATAGAGGTCACATGTCTAGGGTAGGTAATGATCGAGGTCACATGTCCAGGGTAGGTAATGATTGAGGTCACATGTCAAAGGTAGGTAATGATTGAGGTCACATGTGTAGGGTAGTTAATGATTGAGGTCACATGTGTAGGGTAGGTAATGATAGAGGTCACATGTGTAGGGTAGGTAATGATAGAGGTCACATATCAAAGGTAGGTAATGATAGAGGTCACATGTCCAGGTTAGGTAACAATTGAGGTCACATGTCCAGGGTAGGTAATGATAGAGGTCACATGTCCAGGGTAGGTAATTAATGCAGTCACATATCCAGAATTTGTAATGAAGTCACTTTCCAGGGTTAGTAATGATTGAAGTCACATGTCCAGGGTAAGTAATAAATAAATTAACTTTTGGATTCACTTTGTGAATGACCAAGCTGTTTTTGATACGGCCTTTATTAGATCTTAGTGTGATGTATGTGTATGCCAAGTGAATGCCTGGTATTAGGTCTTAATGTGTTTTCCAGGTGAACGGCCTGTCTTCCTGCAGTAGTTCCCATGTAGCATCATGTGCTAATGACGGAAGTCTGCGTGTCTGGTCAGTGGAGGACCGGGAACAGCTGCTACAGTTCCAGGTCAGAGATCAGGTAGGTTTTCCAGCCTTTCACACGGTTTCTGTGTTGTACAGCTATTGTGAACATTTTTATACCATTTACTTTAAAATTTAGTTATATTTTTTCTTCTCACCTGTCAGTCTGTCTGTGATTGATTATCATTCTTTAAAGGCTCATCTGATGGCAGCTTAACTTGCTGGGAATGTCAAGTATGGGGATATCTCTAACGAGGACATGATGCAGAATGGTTTTGATTTGAGATTTCTACATGAAACCATTCTTTTTAACCTAAATATACTCAATATATTTGTACAACAATAATGATTAAATTATGCAAAACTTGTATGCAGAGCTCACTATGAAAGTTGAAATTTCATTGCTTTTTGTTTTTCTGTTTCTCAGTCTTGCACCTGTGTTGCATTTGCCCCCTCTGGTCCGGACATTGTCACCATGACTACCGTGAGTAACCTGCAGGAGGCTCCTGTGTTGGCCCATCAACACCTAGAAAACCACCAGCTGCCTCCACTGGTGTCTGGATACAGCGACGGCACTGTGCGCCTTTTTGACCCCAATAAGGTGGAGATGGTCCTAAAGATGCACCCTCATGCTGTCGCTGTTACTGCTATTAGTTTCTCCTCTGATGGTAGGTGCCAGGCTAAGTGCCAGACAAAGTTGAGTTTCACTATCACTATTTCTTGGAAAATACAGATGAAATCATATGATGGAACTTGTTATGCATGATCCCCTTTAAAGTTGTGCTTGATTCTATTTGAAAATTTCAAAAAATCTAGCATAGTAAAAGCCTCTGAAATATTATTTTGCAACTTAAATATCATAATATGCTTTGTACATCAGTACATGCGCTTGTGCAAGAAAAGAAAAAGAATCCGCCTAACAGCAACATTCTATGATCTTTCATTGGTGGGTGCCACATCCCTCTTTCGTTAGGGGAATTAGTCTTTACAAAACTGTGGTGTAACTAGAAGAAACAGGATTTTGGAGGGTATGATCTCATTTAATGAAATAATATTGATATTTATCCCTAAACATCACATGGTTTTGATTGGTTGTTCAGGGCGTATGATAATATCTGGAGGAAGTGATGGCCTGATCGCAGTCAGCAGTCCCACAACAGGAATGACTGTCCGAGTCATCAATGACCATAAGGGTGCCCCCATCACCAACATTGATGTCACAGACAAACAGGTACACAAGCCAAGTCATTTTGATACATTCAGGATATTTTTAATAGCAGTTTTCTTGTACTTGTTGTAAATCTCATATTTTACTGAATTCTTTATCTATTCTATTTTTTGTTTTTTTCATACTCATGAACAATACCTGTAGGCTTAATTCGGGAATATGTCAATCCTCTTTTGAAAGGATTTATTTTGATATATATTGTTATTTTATATAACAGAAAAAAAAGTGATTTACAACTATCATTAATATACTGCTCGTCTATAATAACTGCCTGCCTATAAAAACTGTCTGAAATAACTGACATCTTTGATAACTGCATTCCTGTAATTGTAATAAATTTCTGTAATACCTTACCATCTGTATTACCTTGCTATTTGTAATAAATGTCCATCTATAATAACTACCTCCTTTAACAACTGCCCTTCTGTTATGAATGCCAGCTGTAATAACAGTCTGCCTATAATAACTGCTCACCTGTTTACTTTTACCATGCTATTAAAATGTAATAACTGTACACCTGTAAATACCTGACCACTGTTTTGTGGGACTAATCTATTTAAGTGTGATGACTGACCAACTGTTTTGTATCACTAGGACCAGGATGTAGGTATCACTGCCCCGCTGTTGTGGCTGGCCACCAGTGCTGATCGCCGTGTAAGTGTCTGGTCAGCTGACTGGTCAAAGGACTTCTGTGAACTAGTAGATTGGCTGACTTTCCCAGCCCCAGCATTTACGCCAGATGGTGCTGTCATCTCCAAACAAGACCAGGTACGTAGAGAGCAATGTACAGTCAGATTTCTCTGTTTTGTATAAATGCTAATCATATTCCTAGAGGTAAATTTTCTCATATTTTTAAATATATATAATGGTATGCATGCATAAAGATCAGAATCTCAAGTCTTTTTTCAACCTGAGTTGAATAAGCACTTCTGTTGTTTGCAATTTCCAGGGTTTATTTGGTAACCTGCCCCCAAGTCTTGCCATGTTTTCACCGGAGGAGCAAGATATCATAGTGTACACGGGGTATGGCAGTCAGAAACATGTACAGTTTTACAGTCTGTCACAGCGTAAGGTATGTTCATGCCTGTAACCTTTGTCACACAATAGATTATACCTTCACTGTAACCTTTGTCACACAATAGAGTATACCTTCACGGAAACCTTTGTCACACAATAGAGTATACCTTCACTGTAACCTTTGTCACACAATAGAGTATACCTTCACTGTAACCTTTGTCACACAAAAGAGTATACCTTCACTGTAACCTTTGTCACACAATAGAGTAAACCTTCACTGTAACCTTTGTCACACAATAGAGTAAACCTTCACTGTAACCTTTGTCACACAATAGAGTATACCTTCACTGTAACCTTTGTCGCACAATAGAGTATACCTTCACTGTAACCTCTGTCGCACAATAGTATACCTTCACTGTAACCTTTGTCACACAATAGAGTATACCTTCACTGTAACCTTTGTCAGACACTAGAGTATACCTTCACTGTAACTTTTTTCACACAATAGAGTAAACCTTCATTGAACCTTTGTCACACAAAAGAGTATACCTTCACTGTAACCTTTGTCACACAATAGAGTATACCTTCACTGTAACCTTTGTCAGACAAAAGAGTATACCTTCACCGTAACCTTTGTCACACACTAGAGTATACCTTCACTGTGAACTTTGTCACACTCTAGAGTATACCTTCACTGTAACTTTTTTCACACAATAGCGTAAACCTTCACTGTAACCTTTGTCACACAATAGAGTATACGTTCATTTTAACCTTTTAGGTCACAGTACAAGATAAAACACTAAATGTGTTTTTTGTAAGAATTCAAAAGAATGTTGTTGATATGAGCATTTCACAATTTTCTGACTGTTTGTCCCTAATTGGAAATTCTAGAGAAGATCTTGTTATGAATGAAAACCTGAGGAGCTAATAAGAAATAGGTTTAGGATATAAAAAGGAACAGTAAGTAATTGGGATTTTTAAATCAATCCGCTAAATAGTTTATTATATTCTCAGTTCCATTTCATCTTGTATGCAATGATACAAAAACTCAATGGCCTCCTCCCAGCTTATGTTGTAATGACTATTGTACAGGTGGTGCGGACTTCAGCGCTGACACACTGGGCAACGTGTATGGATATGAGCCCCAATTCCTCCTTGATCACTTTGGGGGCTAATGGTAAGTCATTTATATCTCTAGGGGCTATTGATATAAAGTCAATCATGATGCTAATATGAAGTTATTAATGACTATGGAGGGGTGTTAATGGTAATCCATTGTAGCTACTTCCTTAAAAAGATTGGCTATTGTTTCCAAAAGGTTATTCAACAAAGAGTATTTTAGCCAGTGCATATTTCTGCTATACTACTGACCTGGACCAGCTTTGAAGGATGCATGAGTAAATCAAGTAAAAATCTACCAACAAAGTTTTATGATGTGTGGGGTAAAAGAAATCTTTAGACAAAGATCAGTAATGTAAAGAGTAATGCAATGTAGCCTGTTTAACTAAATTTGACTTGCACCAATTTGAAGGTCACAGATTTGAGATGTATAACAGGTGAGCAATACAAGCCCAATGGGCCTGCTGTTCATACAGGAAAAAATACTGGCATTAAAAAATAGTATAATATTCATAACCTCTTCTTGCTGAATAATTTCCTTATAAGTTCCCTGTTTAAAATTTTGTAGAACGTCTGATGAAGCTGATGGATTATTATGAAGGAAGTTTCCAGGATTTCACTGGCCACAATGACTCGGTGACTGTTGTCAAGTTCTGCCCTGAGAGTAAATATTTGTTCTCCGTGGCCCACGCAGAAATACTCATATGGGAAGTGAATGTATAACCCTGGGCGGTATTGAATTCCTTTATTGTTTTTTTTTCTTCATATTTATCAAAATTAAAGAAAAATCTAAAGACCTTTGCTCACAACTATTTCATTATTAGACATTAAAACAGCATGAATTAAAATGTGTCATTGAAAACATGTTGATCCAAGATTGTTTTTTGTATGAAAATTTAGTTTAAGCAGCAGAAGAACACCGGGATATAAGAATCCTTTAGTTGGAATAGAGATACCTGGATTACCTGTGACGGGGAGGATATATATTACAAATAACTGAGTTTATTCAGTTATTCAAATAAGCAAGTTGTGATATCTATTTCAAATCTGAAAATCTATGACAAATTGTGATACTTTACCCAAATCTGGGAATATCTGACAAGGGCTGATATTTAGTCAGAGATAGAACAACATGAAATCTTGAACAAAACTAATCTATTAATATTATTATGTCTCAGTATTTTATTTATCATTTTTTTTTCATACAAACAGCAAATTTGTAGTTATCGTTATTTTTTCTGTGTATTATAGTGCTGTATAAAGCCTTGATAATTTAATTCTTTATATTTTTTGTTGACCATTTATCAATGTTTTTTATGTCATATGTCCAAGTAAATTATTTGTTTGCAAGATTGATACAAAATAGATAGCATTTAATTTACCGATTGCTTGAGTGTATGGAAGAGAGTGTAAGAGAGTGTGGATGACAGGATGAATCAATAAGTGAACCTGGCCTGAGATCACATAGAAAATCTAAGATTTACATCTCATTAATCTTCTTATTAACTGAAATTGCAGTTATTGAGATGAGTACATTAAGGTGTGGTTGTTTAAATGTTTCACAGTATTTACAGTTTAATATCTATGTAATTCTACACACTGTTACATGCTTGTGGCATCATCATTATTATTATTTCAATGTTAGGGAGTAGAAAACCTTCGCTGATACTCGTTGTGAGGATGTATCCTTCATTACATATTACATTGTTTTAGGAGATGTTATTGTTACTAGGTGCCTATGTATCATTGTAACAGCCAAATACTACTAGTTGACTAAGATACAGTTCACTGTCTCCATCATGTTGTGATACACGTGTTTGATGATTGTTTACAGTTAATCACTGTTAATCTGGACTTTGATCATCCAGACACTTATATTGATGAATGATAATTCCCATTCCATTAATACAAAAATATATTATTCTGGATGGGTGTATGGAACTAATAAGTTTAAGAAGATTACACTGTAATTTTGTAATTTTACAATATGATGTATGCTTTGTGGAGAAGTTTATAATATACATGAACTACATTTGGTAAAAATTTAACACTTACAGAAAGTTTGCGTAAATTTTGCACTTATTCATTCATATTAAGTTTGATTATACATTTGTTTTATGTTTTATTCAAGTAAAAACTGCGGTATTTTGTAAATTTTGCACTATAATATATTTATAATATATTTGTGTAAAAATTTGCATTGAAATGCATTTGTGAAATTTTACGCTAACTTGGTGTAAAATCAAAAACAAATTACCTGTACAAAAGTAATCTTAAAACTAATATTAACGTCAAAGAGACTATATGTATCAGATTGTGATTGGTTTATAACGATGAACATGGTGTGTATGAAAAAGATGTGTGTGTTTCTGAAAGGTAAATATATCACGTGTAACATTAAAGTACTGAGTAGGGTCAGAATGATCTGCCACATTGACCTTTCTGAATTGTAGCAAACAAATTGATGAAAATGTCTATGAAATCATGTGAGACACTAGATTAGTGAACTGCAGACCTGTAGTCTGGGGCACTATATTTATGTATCAGTGAACTTCCGTCATGATTTAAAACTTGTATATATGTATCAATGAACTACCTTATGACTAAAGGCACTGTATATATGTGGATAGGTGAACTACAGTCATGTAATGAAGGCCACTGTATACTTATTTGTATCAGTGAGCACAGAAGTATGCAAACAGTCATATGTAATTAATATGATAATCAAAGGTCAATGTGTTTGGTGAATATCTGAATTTAAGTGTAAACAAGAGCTAGTTGTGTTATTAGGGTATATATTTGTATCTGTAGCTTTGTTTTAGATAAAGAAATAAATCTACAATAGACCTGAATCTCAGCTTTTGTTTCTAATTGTTTAAAAAATAGAGGGTTCACTCTTCTGAAATGAACACTCCTGATGTAGAACTTTGTGGTAGTGTCCTAGGGTGGATCTGTGAGTGGATTCTATAGAGCTCCTGATGTAGAACTTTGTGTTAGTGTCCAAGGGTGGATCCGTGAGTGGATTCTATAGAGCTCTTGATGTAGAACTTTGTGGTAGTGTCCGAGGGTGGATCTGTGAGTGGATTCTATAGAGCTTCTGATGTAGAACTTTATGGTAGTGTCCTAGGGTGAATCCATGAGTTGACTCGATAGAGCTCCTTACTAATAAAACATAATAGAGAAATAAAAGAAACGCAACACCACAAGGACGTTTAATATTTGTAGCATGATAACAAGGAGATGTGCAGTTTACATGTACAATTATACAAATTAAAAGTTTACAGAGAGCCATCAGAGGCGTGATACACACCTCTTAGAAACATGTACAGATATTAACATGGAATAAGCCATAGAAAAGGGCTGCACCTTTACCTGTTAAAGCTATACCTGTGATTATAATGATAGGCACATCAGTAAAATATGCAGCATTAACATTAAAGGATACCAACTTGCTAAAATATATAACTACCATTGTCAATACTGTAAAAATATTTGTCCTTTTCAAAAGATTAGTACTCCAGAAAAATCACAGGTTGACATGCATTATAAAGTTGAAAAAAAAACCTGCATGGGTCAAACATGGGACATTTACATTACGATGTTGCCATACAGGAGTTATACAAGCACAGCATTGAAATTAGTGTCCAATTTATTGACTGTAAAGGATAGGAACGACTTAACATGGGAAGTAACTCTTAAGTAAGAAAAATTCCCTTTAGTTGCTTCATCTTCTTTTTATAGAAGGGAGAATACTCTCGACCTAAGAATACACTTAAGTGGAGCTCTTCTTCACTATTATAACTCATGCTGTGGTACCCTTTACCTTTAAGATGGAAAACTTACAGATAGATGAATATACATCTAAAGTATAGGCAGTGACATTTGATGGTGTAAAAGGACCATAATGTTATTGATTTAATTCAGACACATCATATGAACACATTTGTGATTCTCTCAGAGGCATCGATACAATCAACTCTGAAAATGTGAGCAATTGATCTGAAATGTCTAGTGAAAGGAAACTATTAAATTATGCTGATCATCTTTGGCCCACCTTGCCTGGTGCCAACATCTGGTGTTGTTGATGCTTAATGTTAATTAAATCACAATGCTAGGGTCAAATTTGATAGGAGGAAAACGATACTTAGTAGTAATCAGGTTCTGTAGGTTCTTCTCTCACTACTTCATGCAGTAGTCACAACAATGATCAGGATATATATGTAATATGTTGACAGAATATGTTAAAATGGTATCTGATCAGAAATGAACCTTTCTATAAAGGCCGACTTAAACAATGACATGTTAATATTTAACTACATATAAAATATGTTCAATAAACACTGAGACTGCCTACCACTAATCTTTTTTTATAACCATACACACATTTGCTGGACAAACACAATAATGCCATCAGAATTGGCCCGAACCCTTTGGATGTAGTCCTTAGCTAGGTCACAACATGGAAACACTTTATATCCCAATCCCATCTATATTTGTTAAAAGCATGAAAGGAAGAATACACTTGAAATTTGTCCCTTTTGACTTTGTCTTTGGTGCACATACCGATGTCCATATATGTGCTTTCTGGAAGCAATAGTGTCTTACTTCCAGGATGTTAGCCTCACCCCTGAGACTTATGGCGAATTTGTTATCACGAAACTAGTTTTGGTTTCGAACTGGTTTTGTAAACTTTCTATTTTTTAATGAAAACCAGTTTAAAACTAAAATTAAACTGAAACTGGTTTTTCATTTGTTATTATTGACTGATTAAACGGCCATCTCTGCTATGCAGACATTTCTATTATTACTAAATGAATACATTTATTAGCTCACCTGGCCCAATGCTTATGGCATGGTGCGGCGCTGTCGTCCATCCGGCGTCCGTCCGGCGTCAACTTTTTACTTTAAACAACTTCTTCTGAATAACCAAGATGCCCAGGCTAATAATATTTGGCCAGTAGCATGCTAGGTTGAAGGTCTACCAAGTTTGTTCAAATAAATGACCTTGACCAACTTTCAAGGTCACAGGGGTCAAATGTCGTAAAATCTTCAAACAACGACTTCTCAATAACCAAAAGGCCCAGGGTACCGATATTGGGCCTGTAGCATGCTGGGGTAAAGGACTACAAAGTTTGTTCAAATGAATGACCTTGGCCCACTTTCAAGGTCACATGGGTCAATTGTCTTAAAATCTTCAAACAACTTCTGCTCAATAACCAAGAGGCCAAGGGTACTGATATTGGGCCTGTAGCATGCTGGGATGAAGGACTGTGAAGTTTGTCTAAATGAATGACCTTGGCCCACTTTCAAGGTCACATGGGTCAATTGTCTTAAAATCTTCAAACAACTTCTGCTCAATAACCAAGAGGCCAAGGGTACTGAAATTGGGCCTGTAGCATGCTGGTATGAAACTTCTTCTGAATAACCAGAAGGCCCATGATGTTGATATTTGGCCAGTGGTATGCTAGGGTAAAGGGCTACCAAGTTTGTAAAAATTAATGGCTTTGACCTTTATTCAAGGTCACAGGGATCAAATATGTTCATAATCTTTAAACCACTTCTTCTGAATAACCATAAGACGCAGGATAATTATCTTTGGCCAGTAACATGCTTGGGTGAAGGACTACTTTGTTTGTTCAAATGAATGACCTTGACTTTTATTCAAGGTCACAGGGGTCAAATATGTTTAAAAACTTGAACGATTTCTTCTGAATAACCAAAAGGTGCAGGAGGAGGATATTTGGCCCTTAACATGATTGGAAAAAGGGCTACCAACTTAGTTGAAATGAACGACCTTGACTTATATTCATGGTCACTGGGATCAAATTTGTTTAAAATCTTCAAACGACTTCTTCTGAATAACCATGAGGCCCAGGATGTTGATATTTGGTCAGTAGCATGCTTGGATGAAGGGCTATCAAGCTTGTTCATTTGAATGACCTTGACCCACTTTCAAGGTTACATTTGGTTAAATATGTATAAACCTTTAATTGAACTAATCTCAATAAAGAAAGGTCAAGGGTAGTGACATTTGGCAAGTTGCATCCTGAGATGAAGGGCTATAAAGTTTGTTCATTGTAACAACATTGTTTGACTTTCAAGGTCACAGGGGTCAAATGTTTTAACATCTTTGATAGGTTCTTTTGAAATATTTATAGTCATAAACACTGATATTTTGCTTATAGCTTTACTTTAGATCCCTTTTAAGGTTACAAGTGTGAGAGTAATACCAGTGGAGCAATGCATGCCCATTAGACCTCTTGTTTCATTAGTTTTTGTTTCCATTAGTAGATTGTACACATGTCTATGACAGTCATTTCAACAGTTTTCTATTGATTTGAGTACGTAATCGCGGCTGCTTCTTAAGTGCGCGGAAACCGATGACAGGAGGATATCATCCATGTCATCATCATTGAGATATAGTATTAGTGCTTACCAGCCACACATTTGTTTTACAAACGATGTTTTATGTAAACCAGATATTTGTTTGAACAGTAGTAAAACCGAAACCAGTTTTGAAACCAAAGCCGAACCAGTATTAAACTGAACCATTAAACCAAAACTAGTTTTGTGATAACAAATTCTCCATTAGTCAATGCTATATTTTTATTAGCTCACCTGCCCAAAGGGCAAGTGAGCTTATGTCATGGTGCGGCGTCCGTCGTTTGTCCGTCCGGCGTCAACTTTTCCTTTAAACGGCTTCTTCTGAAGAACTGACAGGCGTAGAGCCATGATATTTGAATGAAAGCTTCCTTGGTAGGAGCCCAACAAACTTTGCGAATGAAAATGACCCTGACCTTCTTTAAAGGTCACAGGGGTCAAATATGCCAAACTCTTTAAACAACTTCTTCTGAAGAACTAAAAGTTATATAACCTTCATTATTTGGCTGGTGGCTTCCTGGGATAGAGCCTGACAAAAGTTTGAGAATGAAAATGACCTTGACCTGCTTTCAAGGTCACAGGGGTCAAATATGTCAAACTTTTTAAACGACTTCTTCTAAAGAACCAAATGGTATAAAATCTTTATAGTTGGCTGGTGGCTTCCTGGGATAGAGCCCGACAAAGTTTGAGAACGAAAATGACCTTGACCAGCTTACAAGGTCACAGGAGTCAAATATGTCAAACTCTTTAAAAGACTTCTTCTGAAGAACCAAAAGGTATAGAATCTTTATATTTTGCTGATGGTTTCCTCGGATAGAGCCCAACAAAGTTTGAGAATGAAAATGACCTTGACCTGTTTTCAAGGTCACAGTGGTCAAATATGTCAAACACTTCAAACAACTTATTCTGAAGAACTAAAAGATATAGAACCTTCATATTTGGCTGGTGGCTTCCTGGAATAGAGCCCAACAAAGTTTGAGAATGAAAATGACTTTGACCTTCTTCAAGGTCACAGGTGTCAAATATATCAAAAACATCTAGTGACTTCTTCTGAAAAATCGAAAGGTATAAAATTACAATATTTGGCTAGTGGCTTCTTGGGATAGAGCTCACCAAAGTTTGCAAATTAAAATTTTAAATGTCACAGAGGTCAACAACATTTCAAAGGATTTGTTCTGAAGAACCAAAAGGAATGGATTCATAAGATTTTGCTGGTAGCTTCTTGGGATAGAGCTACAAAAGTTTGAGAAGGAGAATGAATTGACATACTTACAAGGTCACAGGGAAAAATATGTCAAACAACTTTTGAAGAAGAATGATGGCCAGTTTGAAGTACAATATAATATTTAATGAGAATATTTGCTATGACTGCTTAAATATTCAGGTGAGCGATACAGGCCCTCTTGGGCCTTTGCCATTGAATGATACAGACCCACAGTGCCTCTTGCTTCCATTGCAAAGGTCAGTGAAAGTTGTAGATCATATCTCCAAATAAATGACCTTGACCTACTTCAAGGTCTGTGACACTGGGTTGAATGTTAAAAACTGGTATAAGTGTTAAAAAAAAGACAATTACCTATACTTTTTATTTATAAATCAGACATCAAATGTGGAATGCAACTGATATCAGTACAGTAATACATTGAATAAGATGGATGACGATTTATCATTTTTACTTTAGAGCTTTTTATGACTATGCAAAACAAAGAAAGTAATGATTTAATTGTTGAATAATCAATTATTTACTAATAAGGTATGGAAACCTTTATCATACTCTTCTCAATCATCAATGATATTCGCCCAGTGGAAGTGACACCTGGATATGCAAGAGGAAGATTATGTTGTTTTAATTCATGTCAATTTAGTTTATTATTTTGAATGAAGAAACTGCTCTAAGATCAAGAAAAAAAATGCACAGTATATGTTTACTATTTATGCGTGTGATACCTTATTATCATAAGTTGAAGAGTTATTTCCCTTATACGCGGACTAATTTGTTAAACACATAAACCAATATTATTTTTCTACATGGTATTGTGCAATGACAACCTATCACATCTAATTGCTATCAAAATTCTTCTGTTTCTTTTTACTTTATTCGGCACAAATATTTTTTTTAAACTTTGTTTGTTTTGAACTGATGGACTATATTTTGTTGTAACAAAACCACACAAGTGACGTGTTGTTAGGCTCTAGATGCGACGTGAGTGTTGATCGTTTCGGGACGATCGAGTGGGCCGGATTATTCAGAAATCGTGATGGTGCAGACGTACCAGTCACCCGTACGGGTGTATAAATACCCTTTCGAACTTGTCATGGCGGTGAGTACACAAAGTAACTTTTACTTTTCCCTAGTAATATATTCACCAGTTCAACATCACCCTGATATTAAACGCGACCTGTCAAACTGGCGACCTGGTCATGCAGCTGTGTATTCCCTAGCTGTCACCATAATGGCAAAAGACCTACACAAATGTTGTAACGTTATATTATCGGAGATATGTTTGAATGACATTTTTTAACACGTTTTATTTTTTGGAATAAATTCGAAATAAGGAAACTGACAAACCATCAGCTGTATTGAGTTACTGTACAGCACGTGTGCTTTGACATTTGACAGCTGATTGCGATAACTACAGTAACGCTTAAAGTCACCTGTCTTTCTTCTCAGGTCTATGGAGAGACACACATAGGCAATAGTGGAAGAACAGATTGTTGTATTCAAAAGTATGTATATATTTTGAAATAGTAAACTCATTAGAGAAAAAAGGGATGTTTTTAGAAGAACAAGCACTCGGAAGCTTTTATTCGGTTTCTAAATTTCCTCAAATTTCTGCCAAATGCTTTTGATTTGTAGTAGGCGACTAGGTGGGATCAGGAGATGAGAGCTTGCCACCAAAATAACTCTGGGCGTTGGGGGGCATGGGTAATTAGTCCCCCACCCTGGTTCCGGGGGGGGGGGGGGGGGGGGGGGAGAGTATAGGTTTGCACTTCGTCCATGCAAGAAGTTTGGACGTAACATATCTTCTAAACTATTTCACCTGGAGTAACCAGATTTGGTGTACATGGACATCTTGGGATGGCAGAGTGAAGTAAAAGGTCACTATGACTTGACATTTGACCTTTACTTTTGAAAAGGTTTGTCCGGGGCATATATATCTTCTACTGTATACTATTTCACCTAGAGTAACCAAATTTGGTGAACAAGGACATCTTGGTGCTGTTTCATGACGCGTACATAAATGTACGGGTACCTGTAAATATTTATGTGCACGTAACATAGGGGGTGTTTCACGAAACTGTACGTAACTTTTCACATTTACCTACAGGTTTACGTGCACGTGAATTAAACCAGAAGTGAATAATCCAACACGATGTGATGATGATCTTTAGGTTTGACCATTCATTCATTTCTTTAGACTTAAAATACGACGATTCTGATTTTCTGAGGCGAAACTCTCTCGTATCAGTTGTTCATTTAATTAGAGCCCCGTAGAACCAGAAGCAGCAGGACAGGAGGAGCCGGGTAGAAGTATTTGAACCACCCACGCCTTTTCTGTTGATGATATGTCATATCATCTTTATAATTTTTACATATATTAACATTATGAATGTAATGATAAAGAAACCTGTCATAAGGTTCCCAATTTTGAACACTGAAATTCAGCATTTTTAACAATTCCTATTTTCTATGATCTGATGATTTCATCTGAAAGAACAATTTAAAATATGCCATTTGAAGTGTCATGTTCCCCTTGTGGTCAGTATATACACACATTTCAATTCCTAGCACGTGTAATCTCCCCCATGGATATTTCAAAAAGTTTGTAAAACAGGCAAATCTATGGCTATTCAAAATTACACGCAGTGATACAAAAGATACATGCAATTTCTGTATTAAAGAGAAGCTTAAACACGATCTTACGACTTAAACATACTTGTATATATATGCTTTATTAAAACTGGTTGGTTGGGTGGCGCAGTGGATAGCACACTTGCCATTCACCAAGGCAGCCGGGGTCACCTGCATGACCACATGGGTTTTTAGGTCACCTGAGCTTTAGGTCACCTGAGCTTTAGCTCAAGTGACCTATTGCTATCCGTCTTCGTCCGTCTTCGTCCGTCGTCCGTTAACATTTTACATTTCAAACTTAAAGTCAAGTTCTGCTGGGCCGATTGAACTGAAAGTTGGTAGGAATGATCGACTCATGGTCCTGACAAAGTGTTGTTATTTTTCAGGTCAATCAGAAATCCAATATGGCCGCCACGGCCGCCATTTTGAAAATCTATTTCAAACTTTAAGTCAGGTTCTGCTAAGTTGATTGAACTGAAAGTTGGTAGGAATGATCGACTCATGGTCCTGACAAAGTGTTGTTATTTTTCGGGTCGATCAGAAATACAATTTGGCTGCCATTATACTTAACTATTTTTTACTTAAATTGGTACATATTTCAACAACAAAAATAAATACTGTAGGGCCTCTTGTTTACTGGGTATTCTGGCTTCCTCCCACAGTAAGACCCCTGACCCCCGCGCTTACATCTGGGCCAGCAAGAGAGATAAGTATAAGTTATTAAAAAAATGCTACATAATTGTTGTAAAATATTTATTACAAATAATTAATTGTCTAGTTATAGGTAAGAAAATACAAAACAGTAAAAAATATATTGATAATTTCGAATATAAAACATGACTTGTCATTTACACTAAAAGACCAAAGCTTCGGCTGTTACATTTATCTTTCAATCAAAACAGGGTATATGTATAGATATAAAAGTTGAAAAGGAAACTGAAATAATTTTCAATACAACAATATTATGCCGATTTAGAAATAGAAATACAGCAACTATCTACATCACAGTACAGCTAATAACGCACATGCAACAGAACCACATAATTAGATTTTAGGTCGGTAACAGTACTTGTATTATTGGGACTATCTGGGTTAATTACTCTTGCATGTATCACCAGTTCAACTAAATATTGATAAGTACATTATTTTGTAAAACTTTGATACAACTAAACATTGTTGATTTTTTAGGCATGGAAATATTCATTGTTAGGATTTTTATCATTTTACAAAAATGATGATTTTAAATTCGTATGATTACAGCGGGCACAGTAAAACACTGGACAAATATTAGAAAGATTTTAAAACATAAATAAGCTATTGGATTTGCAGATAATGCAAAATCTTTGAGTGAACCGGTATCAGTAATCCAACTTAAGCCCATTAGTTGTGTAGGTATTGTTATAATAAGGCTGCAACGCAGTAAAATTGTATCCTCTTCAACAAAAAAACAAAGACTGATAGACAGCGGATAGTTTAACGTTTCATTACTTTCAAACATAACTTCCATCGACTTTGCATTTCTTGTCGTTGCTTTCCTTTTCAACTACGAAATAATTGCATAATCTACATGTACAATGTATCACTCAGGGATGAGGATTGTTTAGATATCAGTGGTAGGGTCAGTCAGAAAACAGTTTCAAGAATTGATAGCTATCGTACCAGGTTCTCGTCGAATGGCAATAATATCGGTATCAAATCCTTGTAAAACAACCATTTTCTTACATACTTTCGTAATTGTTTTTTCAATTACAAAAATATTTGTAACAGGTTGCGAGGTTGGGTAATGTAAACTCTGGGAATCCAAAGACAGGACGGATACTTTATTGACACTGAGTGATCTGAGCGAGATAAAACGGTTTCCAAAGGGGTCCCCAGAGAGGGGCCGTTAGGCAGCTGCAACTTCTTCCCCGCACTATGCAACCAAGTTATATGATTTCTAAGTCCATATTCAAACTTATAGAACAATAATTATTCATCATCAGAAGTTAATTGCACACTTGCTAATATTCAGAATTTGAATTTATTTAGCTTTAAACATTTATTTGTTGCCAATAAAATTGAACAAGGGATGGGGCACAAGTTTTTACAATTTATCACAGCCTTCTCCCGTCATACATTTACAATTAAATGTCAACAATGATAATAGGCATAAACATAAAGTAGATATATTAAAATATATATTGAATTTAGTACCGGAATGTGACCGGTACAGATGGTACGGGGCTAAACACCTTCCCTACACCAGGGATGTGTACACATCCCTGCCTACACCAAGGGACAAACCTTTCTGATTTTTTTTTATATATTGCCGGGGCAGAGGAGGCCGGGTATTCATATTAGTACTAATTTAAATCTTGCATGTAAAAACAAAAATAATCGTTTAATTCAGCAATATAATTAAATCATACCATTTTATTGAAC
>NW_018405039.1:388258-428711 GCF_002113885.1 Mizuhopecten yessoensis
TAGGTAGGTAGGTTTCCCTCTCACACATTCAGTACAGTGTTAATAGGTAGGTAGGTTTCCCTCTCACACATTCAGTACAGTGTTAATAGGTAGGTAGGTTTCCCTCGCACACATTCAGTACAGTGTTAATAGGTAGGTAGGTAGGTTTCCCTCTCACACATTCAGTACAGTAATAATTATTGCCCTTTTACTAAAATATTGTGTCCGGAGCATAACTTTGCCTGCATTTATACTAGGATCATGAATCTTTGTGTGTTCATCAGTCGCACTAACTGACTAAGGTGATGTACAGTGTACTGAATTCAAGACCTGCAGCCCCTTATTTACAGAATTTTTGCCCATTGCTTAATCTCCCACAAAATTTACAATACCAAAATATTCATAGACACACAACTATCAGTGCTTATAGCTGGCATATAGATGAAACCTTTAATTATCAGTAAAATATGCCTTTATATTTCATAGCTGAAGCATATGCTATGTGTCAGACACATACATGTATGTAGCGTGTTAAAACATTATTTTTCTTCTTCCAATCTCCCTATTTCAACATATTTTTACCAGTATGTGTCATAAATCTAACCAAATGCAAAATTCACAAACAGGAAAAGCCTCCAATAAAGTTGTTTTCAGGGAGCATACATCAGTGCCACTGATACTCGTTAGATTTGTTTCTGTTATTATATTAGAATGAGATAAATTATGAAAGATGGTTGAATATAAAAAGGCCTGCAGTTTCATTTTACCTTCTTTATTTGGGAGCAGATACCCAAGAATCATAATTTGCCGGTCACAAAATTCATTACTTTCGAGGTCTATGGAAGAAGGATTACATACAATTGAATGAAACGTTTCATTGATTTCAAGTATGTATACTTATGTAAGGAACAAAGGTTATTGAGCTGGACCTTATTACAGCTTGTGTCAGCTGCCTGTTGTAGCCTGAGATGTATCGTGTATATGGGAAGTATCCAATTTAACAAAGATTTCAGTATATTTAATAGTCACCAGACAAACTATTTTAAAAAAGTGTCCTATTTTGTGAACAAGGTTTACAAACTCTATAGCTAAATCTTTTTTCACTTAGTCATTTGCCAATTGGTATAACAAGCTATGCTATAGGACCAGATCTCCATCAAATAAGTACAAATGTTCCAGTTTATTGACAGTTTATACATACAGGTTCAGGAATATAATAGGAACAAGACCATGAATGTAGGAGGAGACTTTAATGGATGCAGCTTTTTTCCCATGTTCCTTCTGATATTGGGGAAAGTGTGGAGACTAAAAATTGCTCGAAATAATAGCTGCTGTACATATATGTATCTAAATTAGGCATACACACATTATAACTTTTCCTTCTTATATCTCTTCTTGTCAATCTATTTGAAGGCTTTTACTATGTTGAAGACTATGGTGACGTTATTTACATCACATCTTGTATAATGACGTCATAAGGCATTTTCGTCACCGGGTGGCAAATTTGGGTACATGGCGTGTTCGCCTGCACTAATGTTACATACAGTGTTACAAAACAATCAGAGATTTCTGCAAAATCACAAATTCTGTAATTATCATTTGGCCTCAGAGTTTTATTTTGAAAAAGTGCAATTTAAGGTAAGGTTAACTCAAAATTGTTCAAACTAGGGCAAAATGTGAAAGAAAAGATTTACATGGAAAGTCTTGAAAAATTACAAGGAGAATAAGACCAGGTGTTCCAGAAGGGAAAGTGTCTCCTGCTTCATCGATGACACTGCCATTTAAATTAAAGTTAAATCCAAGTAATGTCACGTCTTCTCATCGAGAACTTGGGCAGTGACAACAAAACCACAAGTAATGTCACGTCCTCACATCGAGAACTTGGGCAGTGACAACAAAACTACAAGTAATGTTACGTCCTCAAATAGAGAACTAGGACAGTGACAACAAAACCACAAGTAATGTCACGTCCCCACATAGAGAACTAGGGTAGTGACAACAAAACCACAAGTAATGTCACGTCCTCACATAGAGAACTTGGGCAGTGACAACAAAACCACAAGTAATGTCACGTCCTCACATAGAGAACTAGGGCAGTGACAACAAAACCACAAGTAATGTCACGTCCTCACATAGAGAACTAGGGCAGTGACAACAAAACCACAAGTAATGTCACGTCCTCACATAGAGAACTAGGGCAGTGACAACAAAACCACAAGTAATGTCACGTCCTCACATAGAGAACTAGGGCAGTGACAACAAAACCACAAGTAATGTCACGTCCTCACATAGAGAACTAGGGCAGTGACAACAAAACCACAAGTAATGTCACGTCCTCACATAGAGAACTAGGGCAGTGACAACAAAACCACAAGTAATGTCACGTCCTCACATCGAGAACTTGGGCAGTGACAACAAAACCACAAGTAATGTCACGTCCTCACATCGAGAACTTGGGCAGTGACAACAAAACCACAAGTAATGTCACGTCCTCACATAGAGAACTTGGGCAGTGACAACAAAACCACAAGTAATGTCACGTCCTCACATAGAGAACTTGGGCAGTGACAACAAAACCACAAGTAATGTCACGTCCTCACATCGAGAACTTGGGCAGTGACAACAAAACCACAAGTAATGTCACGTCCTCACATCGAGAACTTGGGCAGTGACAACAAAACCACAAGTAATGTCACGTCCTCACATCGAGAACTTGGGCAGTGACAACAAAACCACAAGTAATGTCACGTCCTCACATCGAGAACTTGGGCAGTGACAACAAAACCACAAGTAATGTCACGTCCTCACATCGAGAACTTGGGCAGTGACAACAAAACCACAAGTAATGTCACGTCCTCACATCGAGAACTTGGGCAGTGACAACAAAACCACAAGTAATGTCACGTCCTCACATCGAGAACTTGGGCAGTGACAACAAAACCACAAGTAATGTCACGTCCTCACATCGAGAACTTGGGCAGTGACAACAAAACCACAAGTAATGTCACGTCCTCACATCGAGAACTTGGGCAGTGACAACAAAACCACAAGTAATGTCACGTCCTCACATCGAGAACTTGGGCAGTGACAACAAAACCACAAGTAATGTCACGTCCTCACATCGAGAACTTGGGCAGTGACAACAAAACCACAAGTAATGTCACGTCCTCACATCGAGAACTTGGGCAGTGACAACAAAACCACAAGTAATGTCACGTCCTCACATCGAGAACTTGGGCAGTGACAACAAAACCACAAGTAATGTCACGTCCTCACATCGAGAACTTGGGCAGTGACAACAAAACCACAAGTAATGTCACGTCCTCACATCGAGAACTTGGGCAGTGACAACAAAACCACAAGTAATGTCACGTCCTCACATCGAGAACTTGGGCAGTGACAACAAAACCACAAGTAATGTCACGTCCTCACATCGAGAACTTGGGCAGTGACAACAAAACCACAAGTAATGTCACGTCCTCACATCGAGAACTTGGGCAGTGACAACAAAACCACAAGTAATGTCACGTCCTCACATCGAGAACTTGGGCAGTGACAACAAAACCACAAGTAATGTCACGTCCTCACATCGAGAACTTGGGCAGTGACAACAAAACCACAAGTAATGTCACGTCCTCACATCGAGAACTTGGGCAGTGACAACAAAACCACAAGTAATGTCACGTCCTCACATCGAGAACTTGGGCAGTGACAACAAAACCACAAGTAATGTCACGTCCTCACATCGAGAACTTGGGCAGTGACAACAAAACCACAAGTAATGTCACGTCCTCACATCGAGAACTTGGGCAGTGACAACAAAACCACAAGTAATGTCACGTCCTCACATCGAGAACTTGGGCAGTGACAACAAAACCACAAGTAATGTCACGTCCTCACATCGAGAACTTGGGCAGTGACAACAAAACCACAAGTAATGTCACGTCCTCACATCGAGAACTTGGGCAGTGACAACAAAACCACAAGTAATGTCACGTCCTCACATCGAGAACTTGGGCAGTGACAACAAAACCACAAGTAATGTCACGTCCTCACATCGAGAACTTGGGCAGTGACAACAAAACCACAAGTAATGTCACGTCCTCACATCGAGAACTTGGGCAGTGACAACAAAACCACAAGTAATGTCACGTCCTCACATCGAGAACTTGGGCAGTGACAACAAAACCACAAGTAATGTCACGTCCTCACATCGAGAACTTGGGCAGTGACAACAAAACCACAAGTAATGTCACGTCCTCACATCGAGAACTTGGGCAGTGACAACAAAACCACAAGTAATGTCACGTCCTCACATCGAGAACTTGGGCAGTGACAACAAAACCACAAGTAATGTCACGTCCTCACATCGAGAACTTGGGCAGTGACAACAAAACCACAAGTAATGTCACGTCCTCACATCGAGAACTTGGGCAGTGACAACAAAACCACAAGTAATGTCACGTCCTCACATCGAGAACTTGGGCAGTGACAACAAAACCACAAGTAATGTCACGTCCTCACATCGAGAACTTGGGCAGTGACAACAAAACCACAAGTAATGTCACGTCCTCACATCGAGAACTTGGGCAGTGACAACAAAACCACAAGTAATGTCACGTCCTCACATCGAGAACTTGGGCAGTGACAACAAAACCACAAGTAATGTCACGTCCTCACATCGAGAACTTGGGCAGTGACAACAAAACCACAAGTAATGTCACGTCCTCACATCGAGAACTTGGGCAGTGACAACAAAACCACAAGTAATGTCACGTCCTCACATCGAGAACTTGGGCAGTGACAACAAAACCACAAGTAATGTCACGTCCTCACATCGAGAACTTGGGCAGTGACAACAAAACCACAAGTAATGTCACGTCCTCACATCGAGAACTTGGGCAGTGACAACAAAACCACAAGTAATGTCACGTCCTCACATCGAGAACTTGGGCAGTGACAACAAAACCACAAGTAATGTCACGTCCTCACATCGAGAACTTGGGCAGTGACAACAAAACCACAAGTAATTTCATGTCCTCACATAGAGAACTAGGGCAGTGACAACAAAACCACAAGTAATGTCACGTCCTCACATCGAGAACTAGGGCAGTGACAACCAAACCACAAGTAATGTCACGTCCTCACATAGAGAAGTAGGGCAGTGACAACAAAACCACAAGTAATGTCACGTCCTCACATCGAGAACTTGGGCTGTGACAACAAAACCACAAGTAATGTCACGTCCTCGCATCGAGAACTTGGGCAGTGACAACAAAACCACAAGTAATGTCACGTCCTCGTGTCGAGAACTTGGGTAGTGACAACAAAACCACCAGTAATGTCATGTCCTCACATCGAGAACTTGGGCAGTGACAACAAAACCACAAGTAATTTCACGTCCTCGTGTCGAGAACTTGGGCAGTGTCAACAAAACCACAAGTAATGTCACGTCCTCACATCAAGAACTAGGGTAGTGACAACAAAACCACAAGTAATGTCACGTCCTCGTGTCGAGAACTTGGGCAGTGTCAACAAAACCACAAGTAATGTCACGTCCTCACAGCGAGAGCTCTGGTAATGACAACAAAACCACAAGTAATGTCACGTCCTCACATAAAGAACTAGGGCAGTGACAACAAAACCACAAGTAATTTCATGTCCTCACATAGAGAACTTGGGCAGTGACAACAAAACCACAAGTAATGTCACGTCCTCACATCGAGAACTTGGGCAGTGACAACAAAACCACAAGGCACTCTAATGAGCATTTAATAAAAAACATCAACCTTGATATCACACAAAAAAATACCATACCACAGCCATGGAAAAAACGTCTATCATTCTACTATACTAAAATGCACATGGCGAAGGAAAGTGTCTTTCATTCTACTTTACTAAAAATTCACATGGCCATGGTCAATTTCTGAAATCTGATGAATTTTGCCCCAAATTAATTTTCCACATGAGAAACAGTGTATATAATAATGAAGAAAATAGCTATCAAAATTTTATCGTGCAAATCCCACCTATTTTCTAAATTGAATTTATAATGATATACTTAAGGGTATGATTAATATAGCCTATAAATATGAAACATAAATACAAATGTACTTATAGATCCAGGTCAAAGTCTAAAGTTTTCTATCTAAGATAACTTCATGTATGTGTGCTGGTGATAAATTTTAACCTGATCATATATGAACAATAGAATTTCATGGTTGAAATCCCTACCTAATATGGGCAAGCCAAATTATCTTTAGTTAGTGCGTAGTACATTTGTCAAGCTCTTAAACTTCAAAAAGGAAACAATATATATTAATCTTAAATTAGATTTGATATTGCTGTTGTGAACGTTTAGAATAAGTGGGTAAGGAGACGCTGACAGGCTTGATCTCTGGGGGTTGTTTGACTGGTGATTCGTGACCAATATAACCCACAAATACAGCTGAAATTCTTTAAAGAACACTGCTATGACGCAAGTTGTACGTGAGCCTTTTTGTAACTATTGTTGTCTGTTACAGGACAAGTCGGTGGAGGTGTAAATAGATATCCTTCAACATAAGGAGAGACACAATTAGACCAATGAGTGGTGATGCTAAGCCCAACACTCACTGTCGTGTGTAGGAACTAAAGTATTCTATACCCTGGGTGATAACCTTAATGGATCTAAAGTATTTACGCATGATATTTACCCTTTATATTCATCAATGCAGGATACCTATCGTACACAAACCGTCCCAAACGGGTTACAACTCATTATAACTCATGTTCTGCTGGATTATAACTTGGCTCATTTGAGCTATTGTTTTTGTCTTTGTCCATCTTTGTCCATTGTCCTTCAACTTTTTTCAAATTTTCAGTTAAACTCAAATTCTACTCATTTCATTCAGCAGAAGCTTAAAGGGAATGATCAGTGCATGGTTGTTATTTAGGAGCAAATTTGAAATCTAATATGGCCTCAATGGCAGACATCTTGAAAAGTTATTTTCAATTTCTACTACAATTCACCTGAGCTTACCTTTGCTAAAAATTTACGGAAATTATCGAAGTATAGTCCAGACCTATATTCTTGTAATTTTGGAGCTGTTTAAAAATCAGGATATATTTTTCTGATCTGTTAACAACATAGTTTTTTCACCTTCACAGAAGCAGACATGTAGATATATAGAGTATAGTGTGTCATGTGTGGGTATTTGTTGCCTTCAGTTCTACAGGAGTTGTTAAGTGCTGTCATGGGTGTAGAACTGTTACATACATTGCTGTGATCTCAGACTAAAGGCTGCATTCTGTATGATCGGGGGAACCTACTTGCCTATTCACTCTGTCAGCTGGAACCAATTGTATATTGGTGAGGTCATGCGCTACCTTGTCTGGAATACAAAATGAAGAGTGCCTGACTCTTGTGTACAGACATACATTCCATGTACTGTTTTTTTTCTTTTCTAAAATGTCACCATTATCTTTATAATTGCTGACAGCGGATATTAACTGTCTACTATAAAGATATACCAAAGAATTGCACCAAAAGGAGTGATTGACATAAGTTGATAGAATTGGATTAATACTTGTTGTAAATTTAATGAAGTTTGTGTTATACCAATAACCAGAAGAAGGTGCATTAGTTGGCATAATAAGTTGTTTATCTGTCAAAACATTAACAAGTTGAGTGTATCAGATTGGTCAAGCTTGAAGAAAGGATTGAAGTTGTATAAGAGATCTATATTAATCCTCCAGACATTGCCTATATCTGACAATACTTGGCTTCTGTCCTGTAGTAGGTTATATAGATAGCTACTTGATAGGAGTAGTTTTACAGACCACTGAACACTAACTGATCTGTACTAGACCCACATGGCCAGCACCAGCCTTCAGTACATATCAGTGACGTACATATTTTCATCCATCTTCTATAATCATTGTAGCATTTGTAGGACTTTCCACTATTCAAAAGTTGTAACATTGCATACATGAAATTCAGAAGGTTGATGTACATGCATACTTTGACATTACAATAACCAATGCAATCTGACTTACCGGTAGTGATCAAGTTTGATGAAAATTTGTAAAATTGACTTTTTGGCACCTAATCAGTATTCAGTCAATCAGCATTTGGTTATGGTCCAAGATGATTCTATTTCTATCGCAATTGTAAATGGAAAAGTGTGTTCTGTGCATAGGATCCAAAAAGCTTTGAAAATGTTAAGAACTTGTCAACCAGGCAGGTGTCATAATCGAACAGACATCAGAAAAGTAACCGATTTAAATATATACCCATATTAATGTATGAAAATACAATAGCCAAATAATGAATGTACTCATATATTGGACATAGACAGATTAAATAAATACTTGCCATTGATTTATCAAGTATGATATCTTGGGATGGCAACATGTGGGGACGTTGTCTGCATATACAATCTCCATACTTGTATTAATGTAACTAGTGAACAAAAATACATAAACAGGACTTCCCAATCAGGTATTTTGTAAAGGTATAGTTTTAAGGTTTCACCATACGTATATATATATAACAGGATTTTTGCTGTTTTGTGGCACTGCTGGTATTGATACAAGACTTTTGTATATTGTACGGTGCATGTACTGGGATTGTCCAAGCTGAGAAAAGGACACCAACACCATATAGGTACAATGTTGAGCTGTAAACATTGTTTTGATGTGTTGTGTATATGTTTTAGGCATACGAGAAGCGATTTCCCACCTGTAAAATGATTCCAGTGTTCCTCGGCTGTGAGATCATTTCAGAGCAAAAGTCGGAGGATGGAGCTGAACATGTGGTGGAGCGCAGATGTAAACTTAGTGTGGATGCTCCCTACATACTGAAAAAGGTAATAGCTGTACACATCCTTATAAACACCCTACATATATATACTGAAAAAGGTAATCACTGTACACATCCTTATAAACACCCAACATATATAAACTGAAAAAGGTAATAGCTGTATACATCCTTATAAACACCCTACATGTACATACTGAAAAAGGTAATAGCTGTACACATCCTTATAAACACCCAACATATATAAACTGGAAAAGGTAATAGCTGTACACATCCTTATAAACACTCTACATACATTGTATATACTGAAAAAGGTAATCACTGTACAAATTCTTATAAACTCTCTACATACATTGTATATACTGAAAAAGGCAATAGCTGTATACATCCTTATAAACTCCCTACATATACATACTGAAAAAGGTAATCACTGTACACATCCTTATAAACACTCTACATACATTGTATATACTGAAAAAGGTAATAGCTGTATACATCCTTATAAACACCCTACATGTACATACTGAAAAAGGTAATCACTGTACCCATCCTTATAAACACCCTACATACATTGTATATACTGAAAAAGGTAATAGTTGTATACATCCTTATAAACACCCTACATACATTGTACATACTGAAAAAGGTAATCACTGTACACATCCTTATAAACACCCTTCATGCATTGTATATACTGAAAAAGGTAATAGTTGCATACATCCTTATAAACACCCTACATAAACATACTGAAAAATGTAATAGTTGTATACATCCTTATAAACCCCCTACATACATTGTACATACTGAAAAAGTTAATCGCTGTACACATCCTTATAAACACCCTACATGCGTTTTAAATACTGAAAAAGGTAATAGTTGTATACATCCTTATAAACACCCTACATATGCATACTGAAAAAGGTAATCACTGTACACATTCTTATAAACACCCTACATACATTGTATATACTGAAAAAGGTAATAGTTGTATACATCCTTATAAACACCCTACATAAACATACTGAAAAATGTAATAGTTGTATACATCCTTATAAACACCCTACATACATTGTATATACTGAAAAAGGCAATAGTTGTATACATCCTTATAAACACCCTACATATATATACTGAAAAAGGTAATCACTGTACACATCCTTATAAACACCCTACATACATTGTTTATACTAAATAAGGCAATAGTTGTCTACATCCTTATAAACACCCTACATATACATACTGAAAAAGGTAATAGTTGTATACATCCTTATACACACCCTACATATACATACTGAAAAAGGCAATAGTTGTATACATCCTTATAACCACCCTACATATATATACTGAAAAAGGTAATCACTGTAAACATCCTTATAAACACCCTACATATACATACTGAAAAAGGTAATAGTTGTATACATCCTTATAAACTCCCTACATATACATACTGAAAAAGGCAATAGTTGTATACATCCTTATAAACACCCTACATATACATACTGAAAAAGGCAATAGTTGTATACATCCTTATAAACACCCTACATATTATACTGAAAAAGGTAATAGTTGTATTCATCCTTATAAACACCCTACATATTATACTGAAAAAAGGTAATAGCTGTACAAATCCTTATAAACACCCTACATATATATACTGAAAAAGATAATAGTTGTATTCATCCTTATAAACACCCTACATATATACTGAAAAAGGTAATAGTTGTATTCATCCTTATAAACACCCTACATATTATACTGAAAAAGGTAATAGCTGTACAAATCCTTATAAACACCCTACATATATATATTGAAAAAGGTAATAGTTGTATACATCCTTATATTTACATTTGCATGGCATTGTCACTATTAATACAACACTGACCGGAACTACAATATCCAAGACGGCTGCTGAAATATCACTGGGCATTGTGAGAATTGACAATGTCATTGTAAATTTATGGGCAAAATAAAAAATAAAATAAAAAATACTTTTATTACAACAAAAACAAGACCAAGGTCTGCAATATCGTAGAAAATGCACATCGGTTGAAATCACCAATGCCGGCAATGGAAACAATTTTAACACTCATGCAATTTATCAGAAACATCGTCTGTTACACTGCACTGATCAACAGGGGTTCGTTACGAATGTCTGAAATACACATATTCTATAGACCTACTGACACATATGTTACAGACCTACTGATATGAGTCACAGCACACATAAATATTTCAGACATTTGTAACGAACCCCTGTGCTCCGTCGCAAGATCACTCACTTCAAACGATATCAGTTTCACGCGTTTCGCAGCCACGGTTTCCTCAGTTTCTGACGACATGTCAAATAACGAGGCTGTTTTAGAATCTACCGACTAGTCAGATTCCCATACAATCAACAAATAAATTCACATCTGGATTCTTCACAAAATGAGCAAAGAGAAAAGTTTGAATCAACTTCCAGAAATAACTCCCTCGTGGAGGGCAAGGTCGGATTTACGATGTTCACTGTATTTATCCATGCGCGAAATTTGTTCAGGGGAAAAATCGAAACAATTTCAAATCTAACTTTCAGCTCAGAGTTCTATTGATAAACTTAAATCACCCTATAGACATATCATACGCAAATGTATTGATATTGAATTGTGTGCATTATGTTGTTTGCTTGCAAAGCTGTGTCATTCAAATAGATCATAAATACCATACAAAAACAGTTCAATGCTTAAATAAACACCCTACATATATATACTGATAAAGGTAATAGTTGTTTACATCCTTATAAACACCCTGCATATACATATACTTCCAAAGGTATTACTGTTCATCTCCTTATACACCCTATATACACCATACTAATACAGCTTACATATGATCTATGTAATCTACCAAGTGATTATAAGAGGCCCGATGTGAACGAATTGAAAGTGTTGGATAACAACTAACCGAAAAAGCTACAACCTTAGAAAAGAAGCAATATTAAAGTATATATGTATATTACAATGAAATTGATCATTTTGTTATGGTGATGCAGGCATCAATAACCATACATATGAAACTGATCCTAATGTCACAACAATGGCTGTGTTTCCCTGTCAGTGCTCAGTAACCCAACTGCTAAATCCCTGTGTACAGGAAGTAATTAGCTATCTCATTAGCCTACTGTCAGTAATTACTGGTGTTAACAATTTGCATGTGATTAAGTAAAGATAACATCAAGGTCGTAAATAGGTTAAGCTACTGTGATATCACAAATCAATTTAACTTTCTGTGTTTCTGTTAAGTACTCCTCAGTTCATAAAATCAGTGAATGTACCGAAAGGCCATGCACTGATTTATATGTATGTCACTCTAGAAAATAAGGAAAACGCCAGTTTCCTTGATGTGACAAATTATTGTTAGTCTCCAATCATGTATGTGTTTATTAGTTTTGATTGTGGTACATGTATAAGGAAGAAAAGTGAGGGAAGAATTTTAACGTGATCGGTCTAAAGTTTGATTTCCTTAAATGATCAGTGTTTGCTAAAATCTCTACATTTGGTATGACTCCTGGTAAACTTTTACTTGGTGTGTATGAGAAATGTGTCAGTCTGGAGGGAAAACTATATATGTTGGTACAGCAAATTCTTAATTCTCTCGTGTACATATGTGTATTGTTATTATTGACTGCTCTGATGAAGTGAAATATAGCAAAAATGTATCTGTTTGTAATTAAGTATATAGACTTCCTATGCAGTCACAACTGGTTACTTGATCCGAGGTTATTGTGACAGACTGAAGACTCCTGTATTGATTTTACAGAATCAGTCCAATATCCATGTCATTTACACCTGGCCACGCTGTATAGGATCACAGCTTCTCCTCAGAGCATATCAGAATCGGGGAAGTTCGCACCATCGAAATGAAAGGTCATACCATAAGTTTGGCCAGGACACAATATTCAAATACTTAACATGTTGGTTTTTTCAAAGATGGTCGTTTGAAAAGAAATGATTTGATGGCATGCATTGATAAGTATGGGTAGCGGCCCGTCTATGAATTTTCAGCAGCCCTGAGGGTCAAGCATGTCTTCTGTCTCCTTGTATCTCACATTATGGTTACCATTTCATGTCTGTATACAATTTCAGATCATGGGCGTCGATCATGTGTACTTCATTCAGAAGAATGCCCTAGACAGTCGCAACCGCGTCCTCAAAATAGATGCCCACAATGAGAGTTTCTCCTCGAGGATTATAATCAACGAACACTGTCAATACTCTGTGAGTCCACCGCCCACAAAGGCCACAGCAGCCTACACATTTTTGGGGATAAACAATAAACTGTAAACATTTGTGTGGAGGAGTACAACTTGAAGGTGTCTGAATTTAACTGTTAGATTTGAGTACTTACACATGGACTTAATTATTTCCTCAAAGTAACCAATGTCATTTCCCAAAACTGATCTCTAATGAAATCTTAAATCTTTGTGTTCTTTGAACATTACTGTGACTATTTTCACACAGGTACACTCCGAGAATCCTGACTGGACCTGTTTTGAACAGAGTGCAACCTTAGACATCAAACATTTCTTCAACTTTGAAAGCATGGTTGAGAAGATAGCCATGAAACAGTATGCTGCCAATATAAAGAAGGTCAGTGGGAAGGTTGTGTGCATCAGTGGATGTGGTTCAGTGCCCCTAGTACTCTAGATCTCAGGCCACGAGAGATGAATGTGTCCCATGTTTATCAACGGTCGTGGGCCTGGGTATTGATTACCTTAGCGTCGTAGCTATAATGTGGGTGTTAATTTAGATGAGACATAAGTTCTCTGAATGATAAGGAGTGGAAGGTAATGATGCTTAGCCTGTAGCTTTTTTTAGTTCTGTTAAATATATTTGACTTTAATCCATTTTAAGGTTTCAGGTGTGAGTTTAATACCAAAGGCAGGCCCATTAGGCCTTTTGTATTTATACAAGACTTAGTACTGTTTGTTCATTTGTAAACATAACATTACATAGTATAAAAATTACACTGTTTATGTTACACATATTGTTTACATGATAAATAGTGTATTTTTGGCTTTAGATAATTTGTGCTGCTGGAAAAACTTGCTGTAAAACTAATTTTTGCTTAAAATTCTTGAAAGTGTTTAATTCCAGGGTAAAACTACAGACTATGGTTAGTATACATAGGACAAAAATGTTTGTACTCCTGTGTTTTACTCTGTAAACTGATGACCAAGGTCATAAGAAATTGAAATCCATGTGATGCTGTTTGTTTGACTTGCAGGGTAAGGAAGTGATAGAGTACTACATCAATGAGATTCTGAGTTCTGGTGTTCCCTACACACCTCGATGGCAGCCCCCAGAGACTGCAGCCATGGATATCAAGACAGATGACACACCGTCCCAGGACAGTGGCTTGAGGAGCCGTTCCAATAGTGCTCACAGCCATAGCAGTCAGTCCAGTCTGGTACTGGGGGCTACTGCTGCAACTATATGTACTGACAAACTCCCTATTAACCCAGAGGGTAAGCCTAAAGTAACAGTTATCTTACTAGTCTGGTACTGGGGGTTAATATTGCAACTATTTGTACTGACAAACTCCCCATTAACCCAGAGGGTAAGCCTAAAGTCACAGTTATCTTACTAGTCTGGTACTGGGGGTTACTACTGCAAATATTTGTACTGACAAACTCCCTATTATATTAACCCAGAGGGTAAGCCCAAAGTCACAGTTATCTTGCCAGCCTGGTACTATGTTCAGGTACTGTGAAAAGCTGAAAATATAAAACTCTATGTATCATATCTGGACTGTATGTCTTGTATACTTCAATTATATAGATTAGGTTCATAATAACGGCTCAAAAATGAAATTATTAATTTTTTGAAAAAAGAAGGCTGTGTTGCAGCTCAAGGTAAAGGTCCTGTCTGAAAGTTTGACGATTACTTGGTGATCATTTTTTCCCCTTTGATTAAGTGACTACATTTGGACTGGTTATGAAGCTATAGAATAATGTGTTTATTTTGTTATTGTAGGTTTGTCTACCCCTGACAAGACTGGGAAGCTGGAGGATGTGTATATTGAGCGTTTCCTTGGCTCCCTGACTCCGGTACAGGAAAGCAGACTAGTACAGCTACGACAGTGGCTACAGGAAACTCACAAAGGAAAGGTAGGTTTGCTCACATACTAACGTGTCTTAGCCATCAACAAATAGAAAATTGGATGGAATTTAATCTCTTCAAGATTAAAAGTTATCATGAGATTTTTTACAGTGTTATATTTTATGGTTATAGATACCAAGAGATGCTCACATTCTGCGGTTTCTAAGAGCACGTGACTTCAGTCTAGACAAGTCACGTGACATGCTGGTGCACTCTCTAGCCTGGAGAAAGCTCCACAATATTGATCATCTACTGGAGACATACCGACCCGGAGACGTCATGAACCAATACTACAGTGGGGGTTGGCACTACAACGACAAAGGTAGGATACACGGCAAATATTCCTCAATAGCAGTAGTACAATGTGAAGCTAAATGTGTAAAATTCATCTTTAAGAAAATCCACATAAAATGCATACAGACATTGCTGTCAAAAATACAAATAGCACATGTTTGCTGTGATGAAAGAATATGGACAAGGAGAGGCAGGCATTATATTTACATTTAAACAAGGAAAGGCGGGCATTTAGTTTGTAGAAGAGCATTTAGTTTGTATTTTGACAAGGGGAGGAGTGCATTTAGTTTTTGTATTTTATTCAGAACTAGTACAGAAAACAGGATATGGTGATTATAAAAGGGTTATCAATCCTGATGTGTTTATGTTGTAGATGGACGGCCGCTGTATGTCCTCAAACTTGGGCAAATGGATGTGAAGGGTCTGATGAAATCTGTTGGGGAGGAGGTTCTCCTGAAACATGTACGTTGTTCTTAAATAGTACCTTACAGTCCTGTTAGCGAAACCAATTAGCATTCTAGCCAGCTTACGACCTGTTCAATTTATACACTGGGTAGATGATGTAGTATGTAGATACAATAATAATAATTTGAGGTTCTTATATACCGCTTTATCACAACTGAGGTCTTAGGTCATCTCAAAGCAGTTCACAAATTATTATCCGTGTTTATTGGGCCTTTGCAACCAGCCAATATCTTTCTCAACTCCCTTGGGAGCATACAGCCGGTGCTGAAAACTAAGGGCTCACAGCTAGATTCAACAATTCCAGCACTGCCCAACCACGTACTCATTTACAGCTGAGTAGACTGGAACAAGCGGAGTAAAGTATCTTGTTCTAAGATACAACACAGTGCCATGACGCGACTTGAACCTGCAACCCTTCCGTCACGAGACCGGCATCCTACCACTAGACTAACGTGCCTCTTTAGATAAACAAAGGTTCTATTAAAAGATTGTGTGATTGTTTACAGATATCTAGTATTTTATGAAAATGAGTTAGAGTTGTAATAATATTACAGGTGTCCGTTTTCTAAATAAAAGAAGAGTTGTATATTTCACTGTGAGTAGTATCCCGTTAGCTAAATAAAGAAGGCCATATATTTCAGGTGTTGTATACATATAATGAGGAAGGGTATTATATTTCAACTTCAGGTGCTTTAGTATTTATAATGAAGAAAGGTTGTGTATTTCAGGTTTTGTATGTGAATGAAGAGGGGTTGCGTAGAGCAGGAGATGCCACTCGATCGCGAGGTTTCCCTGTGAGTGCCTGTACCTGTATTGTTGACCTGGACGGCCTCAGTATGCGACACCTATGGAGACCAGGGATACGGGCCCTGCTCAGGATCATAGAGATGGTGGAGGCTAACTATCCAGATACGATGGGGCGCCTCCTCATTGTGCGTGCCCCAAGGGTGTTCCCTGTGCTCTGGACCCTTGTCAGTCCCTTTATTGATGAAGACACCAGGCAGAAGTTCATGATTTATGGAGGAAATGACTATCAGGGACCTGGAGGGCTCATTGATTTCATAGACAAGAAATACATACCTGACTTCCTGGGTGGAGACTGTTTTGTAAGTTAAGTTTAATCCAGATTTTCATTTATTGTTTGCCTTAAATAAATCAAGTTTTGCTCATTTTATTAGTGATAATTACAAAAAAAAGGGTTGTAGAACCATGGGATTTGGTCTTGGTACAGATTTATTATTAGAATTCTTAAGTTTTGTGGTTTTGATTACATTTATTGTTTTGACTGTTTGGTTAACAGTGTGATGTACCAGAAGGAGGGTTGGTGCCTAAGTCCCTCTACAAGGAGGAGTTCACAGAAAAGGCCCCAGAGGGCCCGCCCCTCAGTACAGATAGTTTGTACCAGACCTGCCATATTGTCAAAGACTTTCCAAATGAGGTAACACCTTACACTTTTTAAGAGAGATAAGTTTATATGAAAAACCAGTTTTCTTCTTGCTGTAATATACTCAGTATGCATATTGAGATTTCACTTGTAAACCTATAATTAAAAAAGACTTCAAAAGAAAATCATCTTAGTGGCATGCTGATATTTTGATGAAAAAGAGGACATTGATCAATCAAAGTTTAGAAAAAGCTTAGTATTAAAGATAACCATGGAACAAAATAGGTAGAATAATACTGCAGTGAATCAAATTACAAGGTATTAAACTGCCACATGGGACAAATTACATTTTATTGCCATTGGACAAAATAGATAAGATTATGCTGACAGGAAAATTTAAGACTTTTGTGATAAAAATTCATTTCCAAACAATGGATAGTATAATGTATAGTAACATTGACTTTTAATAACATGTTGTCTTTATTGTCCGTAGGTGTTGATATGCGTCCCACAGAAGGGATCCGTGATTACATGGGACTTTGACATTTTAAAGGGTGATGTGACCTTCACCGTGCTAAGGTGTAAACACGAGGTGTCGGGAGACCCCCTACACCAACACCACATCAGTGGGGCCTTGGGTGGCATTGGCTCCACACAATACATCGACAAAACCATGCAAGTGGGCATGGACCTGAGCATTGTAGAGCCACCTCATATATGTAGAGATGGGGATAGTGTTCAGGTAAGTACCACCTTGCTCAGTATGTCTTGTTTTCCCTCCAAACGACGTTCCAGACTTAACAACATATTTTCTGCTCTTTGAATTGCATATGGAAGTCGATTAACAGCAAACATCTATAAATTTCTGGCAATAGCTTTTTGCAACTTGATTTAAAATAAACCTTATTTATGTTACAACAAGTAATTTCAGCTTATATTAATCAATGATGTTGGCTTTCATGGAAGCATGTTTAAGGCCTTGATGTAGAAAGAAATCGGAGTACCTGGAGAAAACCCACATGGTGACCCATGGTCAGTGCCTTTTATGTCCAATTGGAGAATCACACCCAGGCTGTCCTGGTGGAAGGCGAGAGCACTATCCACTGCACCAACCCAACTTGAGAAGAACTTGATTAACTCTTTACTCCATGTTTCCTTGACAGGGATCTCATGTGACCAGTCAGGCAGGAAGTTACATATTACAGTGGAAGTACTTTGATGCCGGGAAAGCTGTGTTTGACTTTCCACTGGCCACACACAAATCCAAGGTCATGTATTACACAGAGCTACTGGAGTCTGCAGCCTTTAGGTTTGTACTTAAATGTCACAGCCTTAGCAATCTAATTTGTAATAACAACACCAATGTTATGTTACTGCCCGAGTATGATATACTGTTTGTCCATCCAAAAACAGTTTTAACAAATGTAAAAATAACAGCTGTTGTCAATGTAAACAGGCTTGGCGGTCAAACTTTTCACAAGTTTTGGAGAATTTACTACGTAACTGTTGGTTGTTCCAAGATACATTAATCAGTTCCCATTCAATATTACAGACTATTTACTTCTTGCAGAGGGTCAATGACCAGCTTGCAGTCCAGTCACAGTGCATTCTCCTCCCTTAGCATTGGCACGTCACAGAGCAGTCTTTCCGCAGTCACACCCGACGGAATCCACAGGTAAGTGCAGTCTTCCCGCAGTCACAACCAACAGCATCTACAGGTAAGTTCAGTCTTCCTGCAGTCACACCTGATAACATCCACAGGTAAGTTCAGTCTCCCCGCAGTCACACCTGACGACATCCACAGGTAAGTACAGTCTGTCCGCAGTCACACCTGACAACATCCACAGGTAAGTTGAGTCTGTCCACAGTCGCACCTTACAACATCCACAGGTAAGTACAGTCTGTCCGCAGTCACATCTGACAACATCCACAGGTAAGTACAGTCTCCCTGCAGTCACACCTGATGACATCCACAGGTAAGTACAGTCTCCCCGCAGTCACACCTGACAACATCCACAGTTAAGTACAGTCTGTCCACACTTCGAGTTATCCGAGTATTCGAGTTATGCGGGTTCATACACAGTCACACCTGACCACAGTCACACCTGACCACAGTCACACCTGACGACATTCCACTTTAATATTCTGTGAAGATTTTCATAACTAAATGTATTGAGACTTTTTACATCTAGAAGACCTGAAAGGGAATGATGATACGGGTATCTTTTGGTGTGTTAGTCAATGCAGCTGATTATTTTACATTTATTTTATTATTCTAGGCTAAAAAGGTGACAGAAGCTTGAAGATTTTGATGGAGAGTAAAGTTTTTCGGTAAGGGCTAGCTGATTACCCTACCTATAACACAGAGGGGACAAGTACCAGAGCTCTGAATGTTAAGGATGTGGCATGTCTAGGAGTTGGTAGAAAGCTGTCTCAGTGGTTACTTGTGTTGGATCAGAGATCATCAACACTGTTCCTACCTCATCACACAGCCAGCTGACCAGGATGTGCAGCAACATTGGTCAGTGGTCAGACATTGAACTGCCCAGTACAGGAATCGGCATTGGTCAGCTGGTGTTTATTGTGTGTACCATATCTGACCATCACATCACAACGCCTCTTACACTGCATTGTTTGTACATTGTACATTGTGATAGTCATTGTTAAAAAAACAGTGTTTCTGCTCCATTCCATACTTCTGTAAACTACACTCACTTCTCCAGTCCACCCAACTCATGTAGTTAGGTAAATAACACTTTTCTAGTCCACTCCACTCCCATACCTAGTTAGGTAAATAACACTTTTCTAGTCCACTCCACTCCCATACCTAGTTAGGTAAATAACACTAACTTCTCCAGTCCACCCTACTCATATACAGTCGAACTTCGTTATCTCGAAGTCGACGGGGTCGTCGGAAACTTCGAGTTATCCGAGTATTCGAGTTATGCGGGTTCATATATTTGGTATGAAATTTGCTGTTTGGACATGGCATTAGCAGTCCTTGGTTTGTATTTATAGCCAATGCTTATAACCAATTGATAAATGATGTATGTAATCAATTACAATATAACAAATACAGCTATGTTATTTTACAATAAACACGCTTACAAAAAAAAGTAGGGTATTTCCGGGAAAAAAGTATTTTCTTTTAGTGCGATCAGAACGGTTGAACCATTTTGTGAATTCGTTACAAAATATGGACGAGCCTAGTGATTAAATGTTGTTTTTGGCGAGTCTTGGCAAAGTCTTTCTAGATCTGCATTTGTATTTGCAACTCTGTCAAGTTTTATCTCTGAAGTGTTACATTTAAAAATTGAACTATTCCGCTGTCTCCAACCTCGTACTATACAATGCGGAAATGAAAGTGTGCAAGTCTAAAACAAATCACTAATGAAGCGTACGCACAGTTGATTCTTTAAATGAAAACACACACAAACAGATTCTTTCGTATGTGTAACACATTGATTCGTTAAAGCTAATTATGACACCTGACACCTCCTCAAATCGATGTAATCAACAGCAATTATCATATTGTTCTGAAAATCTCTCAATCGACTACCAAAGCTATACTGGCCCCTGTAAAAACACGAACCCGTGAAGCTGTCCTATGTTGTGATTTAAACTGTTGAACTCTTTTATGCATGACCACGCTTTGTGACCATTTTTCCGGTTTGGACTGTTTTAAGTTTCGTGGACTAATCATTAAACGGACTCCCAGGTAGTACAGAATACGGTTGATAAACATTGATGAAGTTTGTTTTCTATTATGAACATCATGGTTTTGACAGTCTGCACACTTTACGTTCTTAAGGTTTATCATTAAATATTTTTACTGATTTCACAAAAGATGTTCATCAACACGGAATGGTGACGTGCCTAAGTTTTGTTTTTTATTTATATGAAATTTGAACACTATGAAGTAGACGATGTTATGATGTTGGATTTACGCTGTTGAAACAAATCTTGCTTCGAGGTATCCAAGTTTTTTCGTGTGTTTAGGCTTTGAATTATCAGAGTTTTATTTACTAAGATAAAGAAGGGATTTGGCCGGGACCGGAGAAATACTTCGAGATAAACGGGATCTTTGAGTTATTAGAGTTCGAGATAACGAGGTTCAACTGTACTTAGGTAAATAACACTTTTCCAGTTCACTCCACTCCAACCTAATTAGGTAAATAACACTAACTTTTCCAGTCTGCTCCACTCCATACCTAGTTAGGTAAATAACACTTCCCCACTCCATTCCACTCCATACTTAGGTAAATAACACTTCCCCGCTCCAGTCCACTCCATACCTAGTTAGGTAAATAACACTTCCCCACTTCAGTCCACTCCATACTTAGGTAAATAACACTTCCCCACTCCAGTCCACTCCATACCTAGTTAGGTAAATAACACTTCCCCACTCAAGTCCACTCCATACCTAGTTAGGTAAATAACACTTCCCCGCTCAAGTCCACTCCATACCTAGTTAGGTAAATAACACTTCCCCACTCCAGTCCACTCTAGCCTATTAGGGTGAACATCACTTGTCTAGTCCACTCCTCTTCCTATTAAGGTAAGAAGTATTCTTGTACACTATTTCTGTATGGTAACGTGCAGCAGACTTGATCAGTTGTTTTTAAGGCTACATATGACAATTGCCAGGTAATTGGTATCTGGCATGTAACACAAGTTGCCTACCACAAACTAGGCTCCCGTTTGTTTTGGGTAGAAAATGTAGTGAGTTGTCTCCCATTGCCCATGTGATAAAATGTGTATCTGTGATACTGTATGTCACGCGACTACGATTTGGTGTAGGTTGTATATCAACTCTGTTCCAAAAGATATTTTTATAGCAGTTTTTCCCTTCTTAGTATGGTATTTCTCTAAATTCTTGATCTGATTCTGATACTACATGCTGAGTATGGGGAACAATTAGAGGACTTTATTATGAACATAGTTCAATTAATCTAAAAATCCTTTGTTTCACTTTTTGCTGATTTATCTGTTTTACATATTTAGGTTTTTGATCAAAAATATACTGTTGAAAATAATGAGGGAAAATGAGTTACATCAATGATACAAAGACAAAATGGACATTTGTAAGACTTTGGAGGAGTTAACCATACTGGGTGCTGGTCTTCACAGGATCATACATATTATATAATTAGTTATACATGTTTTTAGTTATTACAGAAACAGGATTTAGATTTATTTTTATGTTTTATGCAAGTTATTTTAATGGTATTTTGACTGAGAATGCAATGCCATTTACAGTAGATTTCAGTTTTGATGCTTTGTGTCCATACTGTAATCTATCTGTTGTGTCGCACACTGAGACATGTTATACACTCAAGTGTTTCTGAAAACGAAAAAGGAAAAGACAAAAATAATTGGCAACAGTTTAGATAGTTTGTCTTTTGGAGGATTTTTGAGAGAAAAAAATACACCTGTAGCACTGAAGACCAAGATATTTAAAATAAGATATAGGAAAGAAATAAGGACTTTATAGGTATAAATAAGGCAATCCCAAACCATGGCATTACGGTGTCATGACATATCTAAGACTGAGTTACCAGTTGTTCTAGCCATATTACTGCTGCTACGTGTATTAACAACATTGTCTACTAACTCTCAGAGGAATCGTTCATACTTATATGTAGTTTGAATTGATTTATAACTTATCAAAATGATTTTTAGGAGGAGATTTATCAAGCTTGCTTGTCTACTTGAGTAGGTACCACAATGTACCAGACCTCATTTTTAAAAAAACTTCCCATAGATATCATATTTTTTTACATTATCATAAAGATTTGGTTGGGAGAGGGTACAGAGTACCAGGATGTATTAAGGGTATGATCTGATATAAATTTTACATCATCGTGTATTAATCATGTTTTAACAATCATGTTGTGTTTGTAAGGATATTTGTATTAAGAATTTTGATGCACATTTTGTAATTGTGTTTTTGTATCATTTTATTCATTTGTTAATGATTTAGAAAAATACATTGTTTGCAAATTGATGTTGAATGTCTAGAAGAAAGAGAAATTGAATATTATGTTTCTTGTAAAAGAAATAGATGTAAAGATGCTATAGATGCTATAGATTAGAAGTTGTAATCTAATTGACTGCTCGTTATCAAACCCTCAGTGTGTCGTACGGTTACTGGTTCTAGAAGTATCTCACTGTCTTTAAGTGAATACAAATGTCATGGTATACAAATATTGAAGGTCAGTATGCCACATAATTGCTCTTCCATTTTTTGCAATGTAACTTTATATATTGTTACTTCATCTATGAAATGGCACTTGATATTTAACAGGAGTTCACATGCACTAGATCTCCGATATGTGGAGCCTGATCGACCACAGACATGTGAACCACCATTACTTTCGTGTATTTTTGCGTTATATTTCCACACTTTGTCACACGAGTTATCTCCCTTCAGACATGATAACTCGTTCAATTAAAGATTATTTAGTGCATTACTACTTGGCATGTAGTTTCCAAGCCATCACTACTTAAGCTGAGTTCTTACCAAAGTGGAGGTAGGTAGCTACACCTCCAAACTGAGTTTTATAGCTAGTATTAAGGTCTACTTCAGTGGATATGAATATAGTGTAAAATCATAGATCAAAGATAACAAATCTCAACTCCTCAGAAGAGAAGTCAAGTACTTAAATGAGTCAGGTAGCTACCAGTATCAAAACCAAGGCGGGTAGATGGTAGTGAGGCTTGATTCAGGTAGGTGATGTCAAAGCTGAGTCAGGTAGGTGATATCAAAGCTGAGTCAGGTAGCAGTTACTGAGTCTGGTAATATCAAAGCTGACTCAGGTAGCAGGTACTGAGTCTGGTGATATCAAAGCTAACTTAGATTGCTTTCTTCAAAGCTGAGTCAGGTAGCAGGTACTAAGTCTGGTGATATTAAAGCTAACTTAGATAGCTTGCTTCAAAGCTGAGTCGGGTAGCAGGTACTGAGTCTGGTAATATCAAAGCTAACTTGGATAGCTTGCTTCAAAGCTGAGTCAGGTAGCAGATACTGAGTCTGGTAATATCAAAGCTAACTTAGATTGCTTGCTTCAAAGTTGAGTCAGGTAGCAGGTACTGAGTCTGGTAATATCAAAGCTGACTTAGATTGCTTGCTTCAAAGCTGAGTCAGGTAGCAGGTACTGAGTCTGGTGATATCAAAGCTAACTTAGATAGCTTGCTTCAAAGCTGAGTCGGGTAGCAGGTACTGAGTCTGGTAATATCAAAGCTAACTTGGATTGCTTGCTTCAAAGCTGAGTCAGGTAGCAGGTACTGAGTCTGGTAATATCAAAGCTAACTCAGATAGCTTGCTTCAAAGCTGAGTCGGGTAGCAGGTACTGAGTCTGGTGATATCAAAGCTAACTTAGATAGCTTGCTTCAAAGCTGACTCAGGTAGCAGGTACTGAGTCTGGTAATATCAAAGCTAACTTATAACTTTATATATATAAAGAGTGCTCGGTATTCCTCAGTGATATACCTATATATATATAAAGAGTGCTCGGTATTCCTCAGTGATATACCTATATATGTATGAAGAGTGCTCGGTATTCCTCAGTGATATACCTATAGATATATGAAGAGTGCTCGGTATTCCTCCGTAATATACCTATATATATATAAAGAGTGCTCGGTATTCCACAGTGATATACCTATATATGTATGAAGAGTGCTGGGTATTCCTCAATGATATACTTATATATATATATGTATATCACAGAGGAATACCGAGCACCCTTTATACATATATAGGTATGTCACTGAGGAATACCGGGCACTCTTTATATATCTGTAGGTATATCACTGTGGAATACCTAGCACTCTTTATATATCTGTAGGTATATCACTGAGGAATTCCGAGCACTCTTTATACATATATAGGTATGTCACTGAGGAATACCAAGCACTCTTTATATATCTGTAGGTATATCACTGAGGCCTGCCGAGCCCTCTTTATATATATATCGGTATATCACTGAGGTATACCGAGCACTCTTCATATATATATATAAAGAGTGCTCGGTATTCCTCAATGATATACCTATATATATATATGAAGAGTGCTCGTTATTCCTCAGTGATATACCTATATATATATAAAGAGTGCTCTGTATTCCTCAGTGATATACCTATATATATATATGAAGAGTGCTCGGTATTCCTCAGTGATATACCTATATAGATATAAAGAGTGCTTGGTATTCCTCAGTGATATATATACCTATAGATATATGAAGAGTGCTGAAGACACCTATTTTATGTATGGTTGTGAGGTTTTATACAACAACATGTTTATAGTGTTTGTAGAGGCACTTGACAATTGGATTTCTGTGACATGTTAGAAATAAATAAGCACAGCTGAAATGTGTAATAATTAAATATTGTAAATTTGGATAAATGTACAAAAATCTGTTATGTATAGATTGACCTCTGTGCCAAATGTTACTGTGTTGATGTGTAAGCACAGACTAGTTAAGGAACTACTATTTATTAGTTATTCAGGGAGTTTTAGGTGTTATAGGGTAAAATATTCAAATTGCTGCCAAATTAACTTCAATGTATTTTTTTATTGAGGGATGTGGTTCTGATCTTGGTTGATATCTGAAGTTTACCCGGGAAAGTTCCCTATGAAGTATCAATTGAAGTTCAAGGAAACTTAGAAGTCTCTTTCCTCAACATTTATGACATTATGTTGAAATAACCCGGAATTTCCCCTCACTTAACATATATAAGACATCCAGCTTTATTGTAACAGGTTCTTGTGTGAACCATGTAATAGTAGAACTATATTTTGTAGTACATCCAAAGATCTTAAATTACTTAAACTTCACGACCTAAAGGACCAAGTAAGCTTACCGGTACGCTGTGGTGCATCGTCTGTCATTTATGTCTATTGTCAGCTATCTATTTAAAATACTACTAGTCCAGAATGGTTGAAGGGAATTAGATAGAAAATTGGGACGGAGCCTTCAATGATCAAAGAAATCAATGTTGTACATGTATAAATGAAAATATGGCACCCCTAGGAAAAAGGGTAACCCCAAAAGAATCAAAGATTACTCCCCAAAAACAGATGGATGGATTTTGACCGAACATATCATAGAGCATTGAATTCAATGTTTGTAAAAATTAAAAGACTACTTACATGTGAATATACAGAATATAAGAAATTTTGCAAAGAGCATCTCTCCATAAAGGGGATTTAATGGTGAAGGGTGTAGTTGGCCTCTAGACAGAGTGTCTGGGCTCATTAGGAAAGTGGTAAAATGCTTTGACTTTTACTCTAGGTCTAATAAGCTAATGTCGACAAAATTTGATGAAAGTGAAAGATGGTGGGGGGGAGCTGATTTGAAATGCAATCTTGGATTAAGAAGAAATTGGAAATGACTACCACGGTTTCAACATTTTAACTTGTGTAATTCAGACCACAACAGAAACAGGTGAGCGAGACAGGACTGATGGTTCTCTTGTTAGATAATATGTATATCAGCTGTAGAAATAGGTATATGACCACCCATTGTCTCACGGTGAGGACATCCTCTTCTCTTACCCTGGACAGGGATATCCACCATTTTACCGGTGTAAGATTTTCTTATCTCACCCTAGGGTTGAGACAAGCTACATGTGTTCTTTGCACATTCTCAACAATTGTATGACATCATAGCAACAATACCATGACGTCATGGCAACAATACAATGACGTCACGTCGACAATTCAGCTGCATCACATCAACATTGTCTTGCATTGATGTAACGTCTATATAAAATACATAAGAGGGTAAACAGGGTAAGAGAAAAATAATCATTCACCCCCTTGGGAGTGAGACAGGGTAATCTCAACCATCGGGGTAAGATTCTTAAGCTGTCGAACACTCTGCAAGCCTCGTGTTTAAAGCCTCGTGTTTGACAACTAAAGAATCTTACCCCTCGGGTTGAGATAACTCTGTCTCAACCCCAAGGGGGTGAAAGATTCTATTAATCTATGTCATCATCATACATGTTATTATCTACGCATTTCTATGTGATATACATCTCTTCAACAATACTATTTCTGTAGTCATCATATTTATATGAATGGACTAAAAAATTACAGTACGGTGTGTTTGTACTTTCTACAATACAAATGCAGTTATTGCTTTACAAAGGTACAAATGGAATGGAAAGAACCTCACTACCACTCCTTGTACTGGATGTGGATATTAGCAGGAAAACATTACCCTTATGTCTGACACGAATCAAAAACTTGCTGCATTCATAAACCTGTGTAATCACAGGTATTATGGTGAACCACACCAACTGACAATGAAGTGTAAATATCATCGTTATATTCATTTTAATCCTCATCACTGTGTATTGACATCCTGTAGACGAAAAAATGGTGTGCACAAGTCGGAGAATCAAGCTGTACCTGGTGGTAAGTGTAACCTACAGGTATCTATACAAGTTAAACTATTACACCGGCATAAACATGTTTACACTATTGCATAAAAGTATCTTCATGTCACACTTACATACAGGTCTATACATGTCACACTTACATACAGGTAACATTTATATCACACTATTACATGCATCTACATGTTGCAATATTACATACAGGTATTTACGAGTCAGAATATTTCCTACTGGTAAATACATGTTATTGTTACATACAGGTATATACGAGTTGCAATATTACATACAGGTAAATACATGTTGCAATGTTACATACAGGTAAATACTTGTTACTGTTACATACAGGTATATACAAGTTGCAATATTACATACAGGTAAATACATGTTGCAATGTTACATACAGGTAAATACTTGTTACTGTTACAGGTATATATATGTCACAGGTATCTACATACATGTGAACACTTTGATGTACACATCACACAGCAGTCAATACAATAATACAAAGAACACTTACCATAGATACAATATAGCACAATCTGTATGTAACTGTGTGTGTGTTGACAACATTGTATGAGGGACAAATGTTTGTGTACAAGTGAGGAATGTTATAAGGTTATCCGTTTTGTTTTACCTAAATGTAACCATTTTGCAATACATTTTGAATTGTTAGCAATAAAATTTAACCAAACAGATCCTATGTGTTTGTTTTCCTTTTCCTGAACTTACTGATAACTCATGGCATGTTTGCCCTGTTTTGACTTTTGGTGTACATGGATTCATTGTTGGGGCTGTACATAGTCGTCTGGGTAGATTTAGAGATACTGAACTACATAGTTTACTATACTTAAACAGAAAGTTAAAAAGTAAAAACTAACCAACAGAGACGATAGTGATCCTGCTAACATTCCAACTGGCATCGTTATCTAGGCTTTACCCAATATGTGCTGGAGGTAGACCCATGTCTTTTTGAACTGTATTAACTCATTCACCCCTGAAATTTCATAATGAACTATTCCAACCTTTTAATTGTAAGAGCTATGGGTTAAAGCAAATTGATAGGCTCTCAAAAGTAAAACGATGTTTATTTTAAGGTAAAGGGTACCAGCAAGATATACTACCACTGTCACTGTTGTAAAATATTTATTTTAGTCCCTTTCAAAAGAAGAATTCCATAAAAATAGCAAATTGTCGTACATTTAACAGATGTATGGTTGTTGGAAATTGGAATGTTTGAAAATAGAAAAAGAAAACAGAAAAACTGCAGGAATCTAACTCAGTACCTTGACAGTGCAAAGCCTAAACTCAACCAATGTCTCCAGCTTGGAATCATAATTGCAAGACATCAAAATGAGTGTTTAAATTAAGGACCACAAAGCTGATCTACCACAGGAGAAGTTACACTTAGTCAGAAAAGTTATCTCAGTTGCTACATCTTCTATATCAAAGGGAGAATACTCCAAGTCAAGAAGTGGAACTCTTCTTCACGAGCATATAGCTGATGCAGTGATACCCTTTACCTTAAGCAAACATGAATATGTGGTCTTGTTGCATTATTATATCCACATATAAAGCTTTCTCATATTTTGCAGATTTTAAGGAACAAGCAATACTTAGAATGAAAATTAGTACATTATCGTGAAGGGATCATGTACATAATGCCTGGTGAGAGAGGGGAGAGAACTCTTCATAACAGCTTAGCATGACGGAGGATCCCACTTTAATTACATATTGGGAATAAAATATTCCTTATTTTTTTCTAATTCAAAATTAATGTGAGATTTGTTTAAATTTGTATTTCATTGTATTGTAGTACTATTTTGATATATCTAATACTACTGTATATACAGTAAATGGTGTTTACCATTGACTTAAAGGTGACGGATGGAAACAATGTTTCGACAAAGTCCATTTAAAATATAAAAGCACACAATGCTTCGTTTAGTCCCCATAAGATATAAAACGATACAATGTTCAGGCAAAAGTCTCCAGGAATATAATACAATGTCTGACGCGAGTCCCTATAGAATGTAAACAGATACAATGTTCAGACTTATTCTCTATAACATATACAAATCATACAATGTTTGGCTGAGACAGAAATAAAGCATAAACTGTTCGGAACATAAGATGAAACAAGATATTAGGGTAGTATTAATTACTAACTTGATGTGTTATAAAGACATTCACCTTGCTGGACAGACGGTGGTTATTTCAAATACAAACTCATACAATCACACAAAATAAAACTCTCCTCGTATACAATCACACAAAATAAAACCCTCCTCGTATACAATCACACAAAATAAAACCCTTCTCGTATACAATCACACAAAATAAAACCCTCGTCGTATACAATCACACAAAATAAAACCCTCCTCGTATACAATCACACACAAACCACATCCTTTACGCAGCCCTTCAGATCCCTCAGATATTGCATCTTAAAAACATACCCACTTCTATCTTAAACCGCCACTGATAGCATTAGCAAAATACCTGGAAGAAGAATTACATTGATGATAAACCCGATGATTTATTAATATTATTTTTAATTTGTTCTATCTGCGTAATTAGCCTCTTATTATCTGTGTTAGCTGACGAGTGCTCTCTTCTGATATATAACCTATCCAGTCTATTTGACCACGTTGACAATAGAAAAATGTCGTTTGGAAGAGAAATGCTATTATTCCTGTTAAAAAATTGCTGACTTCGTCTTAATCTTGTATTATAATTGTATTTATAGTTTTATAATGAGCTCAGATTTATTCTTATAAGAGGCAATCTTGACTGATTTTGTCGTCTCTGTATCGTTTCTATAACTCGAGTCATACACGTGTAAAAAAAGTCGGAAACTGGTTTCCAAGAAGCGAGAAAGAGTACTTGAGAAGTCAATTAAACTACATTCAAAACATAAGAATAATGATAATGTATATCGTAGTCTTTGGTTGGCGTTTCCCGCTGGTTCATCTCCCTCCACGGGTGATCACTCCTCAGGACCGTGTATTAATGGAGGTGGAGTAACGCAATACACGCTGGGTACTGACAGAAGGATATTTCTATCAACCGTCTCAGCAAATAACAGACATGATACAAATGTTTAGAATGATAAAAGGAATTGACAAACTAGAGAAAGATGGATTTTTGACACGGAAACTGACTGTAGAACCAGGGGACACAACTTCAAAACAAAAAAGAAAACAGTGTAGAATAAATATCAGAAACCACTGCTTCAACAAGAGAGTCCAATCCATTTGTATCTTTGTACAATAAACTTTGTTTAAACTAAGAGAGTAATTAACGACTGCCAGAGGAACTTGTTAACGGCGATCAATACAATCAACCAATTCAAAATAGGTAGAATAGGCATTGGAGAGACTTACCAATTAGGATCCACCCGACTTGTATATGAGCTAACTTACAAGAAAAGTGGAGAGAGGAACAAAAAATGAATGTTGGGGGAATCTTTTTAAACTGTAAATACAAAAATGTAGTAAAGGATATGTTTAATATGTAAAAAGAACAATGTTATAGTTGGTGGAAAAAAGCTTCGAGGACCACAAACTACTAAGTGGAAATAGTGGCTCTCCAACGGGGCCCAACTTAAGCGAAAACCAAAAGCATAACAATAGGGCTCAATCTAAGCAAAACACTGAATCTCCAACGAGGCTCAATCTAAGTGAAAACACCGGCTCTCCAACGAGGCTCAACTTAAGTGAAAACCAAAAGCATAACAACAGGGCTCAATCTAAGTGGAAACACCGAATCTCCAACGGGGCTCAACTTAAGCGAAAACATCGGCTCTCCAACGAAAATCAATCTACAATCTAAGCGAAAACACCGGCTCTCCAACGGGGCTCAATCTAATTGGAAACACCGGCTCTCCAACGAGCTTCAATCTACAATCTAAGTGGAAACACCGGCTCTCCAACGGCACTCAATTTAAGCGAAAACACCGGCTCTCCGAAGGGACTCAATCTAAGTGGAAATAGCGGCTCTCCAACGGGGCTCAACTTAAGCGAAAACCAAAAGCATAACAACAGGGCTCAATCTAAGTGGAAACACCGAATCTCAAACGGGGCTCAATCTAAGCAAAAACCACCGGCTCTCCAACGGGGCTCAATATAAGTAAAAAAACACCGGCTTTCCAACGGGGCTCAACTTAAGCGGAAACATCGGCTCTCCAACGAAAATCAATCTACAATCTAAGCGAAAACACCGGCTCTCCAACGGGGCTCAATCTTAATTGGAAACACCGGCTCTCCAACGAGGCTCAATCTACAATCTAAGTGGAAACACCGGCTCTCCAACGGCACTCAATCTAAGCGAAAACACCGGCTCTCCGAAGGGACTCAATCTAAGTGGAAATAGCGGCTCTCCAACGGGGCTCAACTTAAGCGAAAACCAAAAGCATAACAAAGGGCTCAATCTGAGTGGAAACACTGGCTCTCAAACGGGGCTCAATCTAAGCAAAAACACCGGCTCTCCAACGGGGCTCAATATAAGTGAAAACACCGGCTCTCCAACGGGACTCAATCTAAGCGAAAACACTGGCTCTCAAACGGGGCTCAATATAAGTGGAAACATCGGCTCTCCAACGGGACTAACTCTAAGCGAAAACACCGGCTCTCCAACGGATTTAAATCTTAGTGAAAACAAGAAGCATTACAACGGGGAAAGTTAAAAGATGAACGCTATAAAATGAGCTTAGATGGTGATATTACAAAGATCAATATGCATTCGGAAGAAGTGGATGGCATCTTATGGATCTGAAGGTCACAAATTACAAAACGTATCGGTGATTAATTATTTTCACGAACATTCTATGAAACGATTTTTGGGGATGAGGATCGGAGTATATACTCAAAAAGGGCTGACCCCCAGGGAGATGAAGGGTGAGGGAATGAGGGGTCGCCTAGTGCTGGATTGAGACCAACTGTTTATGAAATAATCTCGTTAGTCGATTGATTGATTGGTCCGCTTCTCTACCGAGTAGTTCGGTTATCCAATCTCGTAAGTCTAAGAGAATCAGAATATATACTCAAGAAGGCTGACAAGGAGCTGATCCTAGACGGCGGAAAGGGTAGGGACATTAGAACCCATTTTGTCTGAAACTTGCTGTTGGATTTGCACCTTTTTTTAATGATCCTTAGATGATGAAGATAAGATTTTATATTCAAGAAAAGACTAACCCCAAAGGGAGCTGAGGGCTGGCGCTTATATCTAAGAATCACGAAGTATACACCTTTATAAAATGTCCTCTGAAACTTAGTGGTTGTTGTTCACCAACATATCAGATTTATATTTACTTAGGATAAGATTTGTAGGCTAGAGAAGGGACCCCCCACTTCCTCTCCTACGGGGGAGTTGAGTGGCCGGGGCCAAAAGGGGCACTGGGTGGAAACCCGAAAACTTTAAAAGGTCTCCTTAAAAAGTTATCAATGGATTTTTCACCAGCATTTCGTCTGCTCATCTCTGTAGTATGAAGAAGATACGAAATTATACTGGGGCTATCCCCAGGTCTGTAGGGTGGGAGGAGGATGGAATGGGGGCAATTGAAGAAACACCGTCAAACGGTATCGACTCTGTAAGTAACTTGTTTCTTTGTTTTCTGTGCCCCAAAAAAAGTTTTGTTTTCTGCCCCACGTGACCCCTCCTATTTTTCTGTCATTTTCTTTTCAATTTCGGCACTTCGGTCTGAATTTTATTTCACTGGTGTATTTGAAATACACTTATATAATAATATTGAAAAATTGGCGATACCATTACTTTTAGTGAGGACGTGATCGCTCGTCGTCTTGCACACTAATTGGTTTATGATCAAAGGGACAGCCGAAAACGCGATACCTAGCTACAACCACGAGTGGCAATGTGTGTACGTTTTTTTATCGTACAGAGTAAAGAACGCTCTACACGATCTCTAAACCGGGGGGAGGTGGTCATTCCATAATAACGAGTCATATTGTTGTTTGGTCTTGTATGGACATTCACCTCCTCAAACAATGGGCCAGCACCCACAACCTACAGAATAATGATATAGTATATGGTCTACAGATAATCGTGTAACAAAACCTGATCGAGGTGCTAACTGACGATGTTACGGCGTATGACCTTGGACTATCACTGTGTATGACCTTGTAAAACTACGGCGAAAGACCTTGGAATGTACGGTGCATGACATTGTAATTTTACGGTGTATGAGCGCGGGATGTTACGGGGCATGACCGCGGGATGTTTCGGTGTATGATATTGTAATGTTACGGTGTATCACCGCGGGATGTTACGCTGCATGATATTGGAATGTTGCGGTGTATGTCCACGGGATGTTACGGGGTATGACCGCGGGATGTGACGGTGTATGATATTGGTATTTTACGGTGTATGAGCCCGGGATGTTACGGTGTCTGATATTGGAATGTTACGTTGTATGACGTGGGATGTTACGGTGTATGACTGCGGGATGTTACGGTTTATGATATTGGAATGTTTCGGTGTATGATATTGGAATGTTTCGGTGTATGATATTGTAATGTTACGGTGTATCACCGCGGGATGTTACGGTGCATGACCGCGGGATGTTACGGTGCATGATATTGGAATGTTACGTTGTATGACCTGGGATGTTACGGTATATGACATTAGAATAATCCAGGGGTTACGCTCACTTTCGCTCTCAAAGTGAACGTAACCCCTGGATACGGGAAAAAATGTGCATATACATATAAAAGTAACGCTATAGCACTGTAGTATGACATCTAGGGTACCATTTCCAATGAATACATATAATATCTTTTATATCTTTTCTAAGCGTAAACGAAACGTTTTGCCATGAACACAACATATTCATATTTATATATTCAATTTCTTCATATAGTCGCACACAAAGGAGATCAGAATGTTTTGACTGAAAACAGCTAAGCAAAAATTCGCGCGCGGGAACCAGGAACCGCCGACTAAAACGTTCCCGAGATATATTCGGAACTTCATAAAATGGGCGGCTCATAATTTTTGTTTTGAGATATGTTGGGGTAGGTCACCTTTATTGGGACATCGTCATATTGTTCGTTGTCTATGTAACGTGATATATATTATGAACGATATAACTACTGCTGATTTAAAACAAAACAGTTTAGTCTACTTCTAAGCATAAACGAAACGCTTTGCCATTAACACAACAAAGAGCAATTAATCCATTTTAACCATAAACTTAAATTATTGCGTCAATTGATAGAATAAGGATGCTCCTATGCTATCATCACCACAGGTGCGCGCCACATCATTGCTGCATGCGGTGTTAAGCCAATGGGGTTGCTGCAATCTCCGCCCCCTTACCTAATACGCCAAACTGAACTCCAGCAGACAGTGCCAAGAGAGTTGAATGGCAGTACGACCCCGCCTTCCACAACTTTACATGAAGTTGGCCAAGTTTTCTGCATTTAGAACATCTTTCCGGTGGGGTGTAGATCTGTGAAGATGACCTCCTTGGCCACCATGGACAGCGCTGGGTCGCTCCAGTACCAACCCACTCAGCTTCTCATGAACTGGGGGGTCTACCTTACCCTCGCGGACGGCCAGGGAGGGGTACAAGGGGGACAGTCTCTCTACAGTGACCCGTGGTCCAGCCCTGTCTCCACGGTCAACTCCGTCAATACCGTAACCTCTTTGTTAAAAAATGGACAGAACATATACGGTCCGGACGGTTGGTCCCCGGTGTCGCTGAATGGCCTTAACGCTGTAAGTACATGTTAAACTGCCCAATACAATTCTCAGGCTGGTGTGTTATTCCCAGCCTCAGTACCAGTGACGACAGCCATGTTATTATAACTAAGATGGCAGATCAGCAATATCTTTTGACAAACATTCCATTTATTGTGACATCTAGAGTACCATTTCCGATTAATACATATAATATCTTTTATTTGAAGTTGATTTTTTTTTGTGTGGAAGGTTTCACGTCGTCAGAACAATATGTGTTTGATGTTAACTATAATACTAGACCAACAAATGAATGTAGTTTGGGGCACGTGCTGTTTGGAGCTAATTATCATCAGATGTACTTGGAAGCAAATGACCCATTTCCTTACGGCGTGAAGAGAGCGTCTATATTTATACAATATATAAAGTATAGAAACCTTTTTAGGAATGCTATATTATATCAATTGAACTTGTCCAAAATATAACCTACTAAAGCAGCCGAATACTATGAGAAGTTCTACTGGAGTCTGCTGGGGACGGTATCGTCTGCCTCGCGCGACGGGGCACTTTCTTGAGGAGGCCCGTATCAGTTATCTAGCCCCTTCAGACACGGCACATACCAACAGATGTTTCTTGTGGAGTCAAGGCAATAGAAAATAATGCCATTTCGCGAAATTATATCTGAAATATTTTCAAGTATTTTGCGTGGAAATGCTTCGATTGCTTTTCAACAATTTAATGTTGCCAGAACTTTCTCTGCCTGCATAACTTTACATACATCTGATCAAACTGAATCATTGTGTAAATTATACAAATTCATTGCACTTGTATGCTATTTACTGATTGTTCTAGTTTTATATAAGTTAATTGAATAAATCACAATTTAAAATAAGGTTGAAGAATATAGGAAGAATTGTTGTTATTCAAAAGTTTGGGTTGGTGAAATTTGTCTCCAGGCCAGCTTGATCTGAAATTATTAATCAAAACACTAAGAATAATAAACATGGCGTGTTTAGTTTGAGAGTGGGTTTGTTTTGGTGGACTGGTAAACCAGCTGGGGGTGAAGGTCCCATGGAAGCTGGCCTGTTACTGTGGCCCTCGCACAGCTGTCGCCACTTATACTGTGGTATGTAGGAGACTGGCATCTGTAAGGGGATTTGTGTTGAGGGGGAGCACTGCTGTTGACATAGCTCATACACATTTTATGTAATGAAAACGATTTTCCCAAATTTTGATTTAGAATAAAAGTTGAAAGAATATGAGCAAGTAGAGTAGTAGTAAAGTAGAACATGTATTATGTATAACAGAATCTACAGGTCACATCTTAGAAACAGTCCAGACCCCCACCATAGAAACAGTCCAGACCCCCACCATACTCACAATTGCTGGACATGAAGAAATGTATACATATTTGCTACAAGAATTGTCCTGAGCACTGTCCCCACATAGAAATACAAGATCGCCATCATTTGTACCCATTCTTGAAATTATTAGATAAATATACATTCATGAATGTTTCTTTCTTTGTCCCCATCCCAGGGAACTTAGTCCCTTAGCCATAACATGGATATGGTTGAGATTCTTGCCCTCTAAGTTGTTTACAGTAGCTTTGAATAAAGAGAAGAAGACAAGCATGCTATCAGAATTGGTTACAGGGTCTAGCTCTGCCCCTAGTGACTTAGTCCATGGAAATGATCAAAATCCAAACCCTATTCCCATGTAAACAATTTCTGGGCATCATGATAATAAAGCACTCATGCTACCATAATTTACCAAGGACATTGGGGTGAAGTCATATGTCTTAGCCTGAAAACAGTTAGTGTTCCCACGGTATAACTGTACATACCATTTCTAGGTATGAAGAAACAAATGCACTCATGCTACAATGATGCTAAATGTTCGAGTCCATCCTTGCCCCTGGGAACTTGGACCAGAAATTGTATCGGGGAAACAGTTCTGTTCCCCATTGGATAGCAATGTCCTGTGACAATATATTTCTTCTTATTCATAAGACAGTCGTGGTTTACAGATTTGATTTAACATAATATCAATTCTCTCCGAAATAGATCTCCTACTGGGGAAAAAAAGTATTGCAATTTTTAGAATTGCACAAGCTGTAGTCAGTTATGGTTCTGACATTCTGTGGTGGTTTTGCAAAACTTTAGACTGGTGATGACCAGAAAATCCAAAATCAGATTGTCTGTACCATTAGATTCCTATTGTGACAGTACACTGCAAGGTTTTGTTTTGATAATCTTGCACTGTTTGATAAAATAGAATTTTCATATGTTACTTTTTATTTTTATATGAAAGTAAAAATAAAAAGACCCTGCCAACATTAAGCAATGTTATCTTTAAAACAAGAATCAGAACCGTATAACATTTGTTAGGTCTGAGGTAATCTGCTATCGGCTTACAGTTGTTTTTATTCTCACCTTTTGACCTTTCAGAATGCGTTCCAGGGCACGTTGTCCCAACAGGTATCAAATTCACCTTATGGCAGCATCAATGATCTGGTGGACCACTTCAGTGACCTGTCGCTGTCCCTGGACAGAAAGCCCAGCAAACGCCCTCCAAGCACCTACCTCTGTCATCTGTGCTTCACCAAGGGCCATTACATTAAAGACTGTCCACAGGTAAGACCTATCAAGTAAATCCACAGTCTAATTCTGGTACTTTCTTCACACCTTTATTCAGTGTCGTATTAAAGTAGGTTGTACCTTGTCATGGTAGGATCTCTGTCCCATGTTTCCTGCAGGTTGTCGATACCTTGTCCTGGTAGGATCTCTGTCCCATGTTTCCTGCAGGTTGTCTATACCTTGTCATGGTAGGATCTCTGTCCCATGTTTCCTGCAGGTTGTCTATACCTTGTCATGGTAGGATTTCTGTCCCATGTTTCCTGCAGGTTGTCGATACCTTGTCCTGGTAGGATCTGTGTCCCATGTTTCCTGCAGGTTGTCTATACCTTGTCCTGGTAGGATCTGTGTCCCATGCTTCCTGCAGGTTGTCGATACCTTGTCATGGTAGGATCTCTGTCCCATGTTTCCTGCAGGTTGTCTATACCTTGTCATGGTAGGATTTCTGTCCCATGTTTCCTGCAGGTTGTCTACACCTTGTCCTACGAGATTCTTTTTGCTTTTGATTCAGGTAAATGTTCTGTCCTATGTTTTAGTTAAATCCTCTGTCCTATGTTTTAGTTAAATCCTCTGTCCTATGTTTTCGTTAAATCCTCTGTCCTGTGTTTTAGTTAAATCCTCTGTCCTATTTATTGTATTTAATGAAAATGATGTAAACTGAAATAAAGCAGCCGTTGTAAGTTGTGGATGACAATAACGTAAACTTTGGATCGATTTCTGGCACCATGCTGTCCGGGCGGTATGTCCCAATTTTGACATTTTTTCAACAGAGACACGGGAAGCCAACTTCTAATGCAATAAAGAAACTATTGCTTAAAGGATGAAAAACACGTCTTCCTTCAGAAGTAATATTTTCATTGAAATTGGCATGATTTTCTCACATGACGTGTCAAAGTAACCGTAAATATTTGTGAAAGGCATGACCGTTTTCGTATCAGAATTTGTGTTCGGTAGGCCTAATCATTTTAATTTGATAGACAGTCCTAAAGTGTATTTTAGATAGCAATTAACTGCACCACATGTTTTGTTAAGACTAAAATGTATGATTAGCATGATGTATGACGGTCGATCTATTGTTTTCCGCTGACTGGGGTGAAGTGAGGTGTGAACAATTTACCTTGAGTGGACAGGTGATGACCTCTGGCGATGTACAGTTAGCCGGACCTATTGTGTAATTGTCCAGGTGTTTCACACGGACAACTTACCTCAATAACCAAAAGGCCTAGGGTGATGGTATTGGGCCTGTAGCATGCTGGGATGAAGGGCTACCAAGTTTGTTCAAATGAATGACCTTGACCCACTTTCAAGGTCACAGGGGTCAAATGTGTTAAAATCTTCAAACGACTTCTTCTCAATAAACAAAAGGCCCAGGGTACTGATATTGGGCCTGTAGCATGCTGGGATGAAGGGCTACCAAGTTTGTTCAAATAAATGACCTTGACTAACTTTCAAGGTCACTGAAGATTTTAAGACAAACAACTTCTTCTCAATAACCAAAAGGCCCAGTATACTGAAATTAATCCTGTTCCATACTTGGATGAAGGGCTACCAAGTTTTTTCAAATGAATGACCTTGACCCACTTTCATGGTCACATGGGTCAAATGTGTTAAAATCTTCAAACGACTTCTTCTCAATAATCAAAAAGGCTTAGGGTGATGATATTTGGCCTGTAGCATGCTGGTATAAAGGGCTACCAAGTCTGTTCAAATGAATAACCTTGACCCACTTTCAAACTCACAGGGTCAAATGTCTTAAAATCTTCAAACAACGTCTTCTGAATAACCAAAAGGCCCAGGGGATTGATATTGGGCCTGTAGCATGCTGGGTTTGTTCAAATGAATGACTGACATATATTCAAGGTCACATGGGTCAAATATGTTTAAAACTTTTAAACGACTTCTCAATAAGTAAAAGGCCAAGGGTGATGATATTTGGCCATTAATATGTTGGGATGAAGGACGACCAAGTTTGTTCAAATGAATGACCTTCGCCCATATTCAAGGTCACAGTGGTCAATATATGTTTAAATCTTCAAAGGACTTGTTCTGTATAACCAAAAGGTCCAGGGTACTGATATTTTCCCAGAAGCATGCTGGGTTGGAAGACTAAACTCTGCTGAACCTAATGTCCTTGTTCGACATTCAAGGTCATATGTTTCAAGCTTTTAATAGGTTTTAATCAATCACTGATATTCTGCCTGTAGCTGTTGTTTTAGTCCACTTTTAAGATTACAAGTGTGAGATTAATACCAGGTGAGCGATTCAGGCCCATTGGGCCTCTTGTTATCTTATAAAATCCATTCATGGCAGAAAAAAATATCATAATAAGCGGGCGGGGTCTTACCTTTGACCATATCATAATAAACAATTTTTTATTGCTTAGCTAAAGAAGGAAAATATCATAATAACTGATATATCATAATAACCGATATCATAATAACCGATATCATAATAAGTGGGTTCCACTGTATTACAAGGTGTTTATGTTGTCCAGGTGACCACAGAAAGTATTACACAGTGTGTATGTTGTCAAGGTGACCACAGAAAGTATTACACAGTGTGTATGTTGTCAAGGTGACCACAGAAAGTATTACAGTGTTTATGTTGTCAAGGTGACCACAGAAAGTATTACAGTGTGTATGTTGTCAAGGTGACCACA